>NC_080671.1:215355941-215488441 GCF_030247195.1 Topomyia yanbarensis | reverse complement strand
TTTCTTAGAGATGGCTGGACCGATTTGCCCAAACTTAGTCTCAAATGAAAGGTGCAACCTTCCCATTGGCTGCTATTGAATTTTGGATCGATCGGAATTCTGGTTCCGGAATTACGGGTTTCAGAGTGCGGCCACACAGAAATTTCGCATAAAAACTATAGGAAAAATTAAAAATAGAATTTTTATTTTTGATGCTAAATGTATTCAAGGTGCATAAAACGTCGAGATTTGATGCAAACACGAAAAAAAATTGACGAAGATTCACGTTTTTGGATTTTGCACATTTTTGCCTTTCTCATATAGAAAGGTTATGCAATCACTCTGAAAAACGTCAACCCAATCCCGGCCCGGAGGGCCGAGTGTCATATCCCATTCGACTCAGTTCGTCGAGATCGGAAAAAGTCTGTATGTGTGTGTGTATGTGTGTATGTATGTGTGTGTGTATGTGTGTGTGTATGTGTGTGTGTGTGTATGTATGTGCGTATGTGTCAAATAATGTCACTCATTTTTCTTAGAGATGGCTGGACCGATTTGCCCAAACTTAGTCTCAAATGAAAGGTGCAACCTTCTCATCGGCTGCTATTGAATTTTGGATCGATCGGAATTCTGGTTCCGGAATTACGGGTTTCAGAGTGCGGCCACACAGAAATTTCGCATAAAAACTATAGGAAAAATTAAAAATAGAATTTTTATTTTTGATGCTAAATGTATTCAAGGTGCATAAAACGTCGAGATTTGATGCAAACACGAAAAAAATTTGACGAAGATTCACGTTTTTGGATTTTGCACATTTTTCCCTTTCTCATATAGAAAGGTTATGCAATCACTCTGAAAAACGTCAACCTAATCCCGGCCCGGAGGGCCGAGTGTCATATCCCATTCGACTCAGTTCGTCGAGATCGGAAAAAGTCTGTATGTGTGTGTGTATGTGTGTATGTATGTGTGTGTGTATGTGTGTGTATGTGTGTGTGTGTATGTATGTGCGTATGTGTCAAATAATGTCACTCATTTTTCTCAGAGATGGCTGGACCGATTTGCCCAAACTTAGTCTCAAATGAAAGGTGCAACCTTCCCATCGGCTGCTATTGAATTTTGGATCGATCGGAATTCTGGTTCCGGAATTACGGGTTTCAGAGTGCGGCCACACAGAAATTTCGCATAAAAACTATAGGAAAAATTAAAAATAGAATTTTTATTTTTGATGCTAAATGTATTCAAGGTGCATAAAAAGTCGAGATTTGATGCAAACACGAAAAAAATTTGACGAAGATTCACGTTTTTGGATTTTGCACATTTTTGCCTTTCTCATATAGAAAGGTTATGCAATCACTCTGAAAAACGTCAACCTAATCCCGGCCCGGAGGGCCGAGTGTCATATCCCATTCGACTCAGTTCGTCGAGATCGGAAAAAGTCTGTATGTGTGTGTGTATGTATGTGTGTGTGTGTATGTGTGTGTATGTGTGTGTGTGTATGTATGTGCGTATGTGTCAAATAATGTCACTCATTTTTCTCAGAGATGGCTGGACCGATTTGCCCAAACTTAGTCTCAAATGAAAGGTGCAACCTTCCCATCGGCTGCTATTGAATTTTGGATCGATCGGAATTCTGGTTCCGGAATTACGGGTTTCAGAGTGCGGCCACACAGAAATTTCGCATAAAAACTATAGGAAAAATTAAAAATAGAATTTTTATTTTTGATGCTAAATGTATTCAAGGTGCATAAAACGTCGAGATTTGATGCAAACACGAAAAAAATTTGACGAAGATTCACGTTTTTGGATTTTGCACATTTTTGCCTTTCTCATATAGAAAGGTTATGCAATCACTCTGAAAAACGTCAACCTAATCCCGGCCCGGAGGGCCGAGTGTCATATCCCATTCGACTCAGTTCGTCGAGATCGGAAAAAGTCTGTATGTGTGTGTGTATGTGTGTATGTATGTGTGTGTGTGTATGTGTGTGTATGTGTGTGTGTGTGTATGTATGTGCGTATGTGTCAAATAATGTCACTCATTTTTCTCAGAGATGGCTGGACCGATTTGCCCAAACTTAGTCTCAAATGAAAGGTGCAACCTTCCCATCGGCTGCTATTGAATTTTGGATCGATCGGAATTCTGGTTCCGGAATTACGGGTTTCAGAGTGCGGCCACACAGAAATTTCGCATAAAAACTATAGGAAAAATTAAAAATAGAATTTTTATTTTTGATGCTAAATGTATTCAAGGTGCATAAAACGTCGAGATTTGATGCAAACACGAAAAAAATTTGACGAAGATTCACGTTTTTGGATTTTGCACATTTTTGCCTTTCTCATATAGAAAGGTTATGCAATCACTCTGAAAAACGTCAACCTAATCCCGGCCCGGAGGGCCGAGTGTCATATCCCATTCGACTCAGTTCGTCGAGATCGGAAAAAGTCTGTATGTGTGTGTGTATGTGTGTATGTATGTGTGTGTGTATGTGTGTGTATGTGTGTGTGTGTATGTATGTGCGTATGTGTCAAATAATGTCACTCATTTTTCTCAGAGATGGCTGGACCGATTTGCCCAAACTTAGTCTCAAATGAAAGGTGCAACCTTCCCATCGGCTGCTATTGAATTTTGGATCGATCGGAATTCTGGTTCCGGAATTACGGGTTTCAGAGTGCGGCTACACAGAAATTTCGCATAAAAACTATAGGAAAAATTAAAAATAGAATTTTTATTTTTGATGCTAAATGTATTCAAGGTGCATAAAACGTCGAGATTTGATGCAAACACGAAAAAAATTTGACGAAGATTCACGTTTTTGGATTTTGCACATTTTTGCCTTTCTCATATAGAAAGGTTATGCAATCACTCTGAAAAACGTCAACCTAATCCCGGCCCGGAGGGCCGAGTGTCATATCCCATTCGACTCAGTTCGTCGAGATCGGAAAAAGTCTGTATGTGTGTGTGTATGTATGTGTGTGTGTATGTGTGTGTATGTGTGTGTGTGTATGTATGTGCGTATGTGTCAAATAATGTCACTCATTTTTCTCAGAGATGGCTGGACCGATTTGCCCAAACTTAGTCTCAAATGAAAGGTGCAACCTTCCCATCGGCTGCTATTGAATTTTGGATCGATCGGAATTCTGGTTCCGGAATTACGGGTTTCAGAGTGCGGCCACACAGAAATTTCGCATAAAAACTATAGGAAAAATTAAAAATAGAATTTTTATTTTTGATGCTAAATGTATTCAAGGTGCATAAAACGTCGAGATTTGATGCAAACACGAAAAAAATTTGACGAAGATTCACGTTTTTGGATTTTGCACATTTTTGCCTTTCTCATATAGAAAGGTTATGCAATCACTCTGAAAAACGTCAACCTAATCCCGGCCCGGAGGGCCGAGTGTCATATCCCATTCGACTCAGTTCGTCGAGATCGGAAAAAGTCTGTATGTGTGTGTGTATGTGTGTATGTATGTGTGTGTGTGTATGTGTGTGTATGTGTGTGTGTGTATGTATGTGCGTATGTGTCAAATAATGTCACTCATTTTTCTCAGAGATGGCTGGACCGATTTGCCCAAACTTAGTCTCAAATGAAAGGTGCAACCTTCCCATCGGCTGCTATTGAATTTTGGATCGATCGGAATTCTGGTTCCGGAATTACGGGTTTCAGAGTGCGGCCACACAGAAATTTCGCATAAAAACTATAGGAAAAATTAAAAATAGAATTTTTATTTTTGATGCTAAATGTATTCAAGGTGCATAAAACGTCGAGATTTGATGCAAACACGAAAAAAATTTGACGAAGATTCACGTTTTTGGATTTTGCACATTTTTGCCTTTCTCATATAGAAAGGTTATGCAATCACTCTGAAAAACGTCAACCTAATCCCGGCCCGGAGGGCCGAGTGTCATATCCCATTCGACTCAGTTCGTCGAGATCGGAAAAAGTCTGTATGTGTGTGTGTATGTGTGTATGTATGTGTGTGTATGTGTGTGTATGTGTGTGTGTGTATGTATGTGCGTATGTGTCAAATAATGTCACTCATTTTTCTCAGAGATGGCTGGACCGATTTGCCCAAACTTAGTCTCAAATGAAAGGTGCAACCTTCCCATCGGCTGCTATTGAATTTTGGATCGATCGGAATTCTGGTTCCGGAATTACGGGTTTCAGAGTGCGGCCACACAGAAATTTCGCATAAAAACTATAGGAAAAATTAAAAATAGAATTTTTATTTTTGATGCTAAATGTATTCAAGGTGCATAAAACGTCGAGATTTGATGCAAACACGAAAAAAATTTGACGAAGATTCACGTTTTTGGATTTTGCACATTTTTGCCTTTCTCATATAGAAAGGTTATGCAATCACTCTGAAAAACGTCAACCTAATCCCGGCCCGGAGGGCCGAGTGTCATATCCCATTCGACTCAGTTCGTCGAGATCGGAAAAAGTCTGTATGTGTGTGTATGTGTGTATGTATGTGTGTGTGTATGTGTGTGTATGTGTGTGTGTGTATGTATGTGCGTATGTGTCAAATAATGTCACTCATTTTTCTCAGAGATGGCTGGACCGATTTGCCCAAACTTAGTCTCAAATGAAAGGTGCAACCTTCCCATCGGCTGCTATTGAATTTTGGATCGATCGGAATTCTGGTTCCGGAATTACGGGTTTCAGAGTGCGGCCACACAGAAATTTCGCATAAAAACTATAGGAAAAATTAAAAATAGAATTTTTATTTTTGATGCTAAATGTATTCAAGGTGCATAAAACGTCGAGATTTGATGCAAACACGAAAAAAATTTGACGAAGATTCACGTTTTTGGATTTTGCACATTTTTGCCTTTCTCATATAGAAAGGTTATGCAATCACTCTGAAAAACGTCAACCTAATCCCGGCCCGGAGGGCCGAGTGTCATATCCCATTCGACTCAGTTCGTCGAGATCGGAAAAAGTCTGTATGTGTGTGTGTATGTGTGTATGTATGTGTGTGTATGTGTGTGTATGTGTGTGTGTGTGTATGTATGTGCGTATGTGTCAAATAATGTCACTCATTTTTCTCAGAGATGGCTGGACCGATTTGCCCAAACTTAGTCTCAAATGAAAGGTGCAACCTTCCCATCGGCTGCTATTGAATTTTGGATCGATCGGAATTCTGGTTCCGGAATTACGGGTTTCAGAGTGCGGCCACACAGAAATTTCGCATAAAAACTATAGGAAAAATTAAAAATAGAATTTTTATTTTTGATGCTAAATGTATTCAAGGTGCATAAAACGTCGAGATTTGATGCAAACACGAAAAAAATTTGACGAAGATTCACGTTTTTGGATTTTGCACATTTTTGCCTTTCTCATATAGAAAGGTTATGCAATCACTCTGAAAAACGTCAACCTAATCCCGGCCCGGAGGGCCGAGTGTCATATCCCATTCGACTCAGTTCGTCGAGATCGGAAAAAGTCTGTATGTGTGTGTGTATGTGTGTATGTATGTGTGTGTGTGTATGTGTGTGTGTATGTGTGTGTGTGTATGTATGTGCGTATGTGTCAAATAATGTCACTCATTTTTCTTAGAGATGGCTGGACCGATTTGCCCAAACTTAGTCTCAAATGAAAGGTGCAAACTTCTCATCGGCTGCTATTGAATTTTGGATCGATCGGAATTCTGGTTCCGGAATTACGGGTTTCAGAGTGCGGCCACACAGAAATTTCGCATAAAAACTATAGGAAAAATTAAAAATAGAATTTTTATTTTTGATGCTAAATGTATTCAAGGTGCATAAAACGTCGAGATTTGATGCAAACACGAAAAAAATTTGACGAAGATTCACGTTTTTGGATTTTGCACATTTTTCCCTTTCTCATATAGAAAGGTTATGCAATCACTCTGAAAAACGTCAACCTAATCCCGGCCCGGAGGGCCGAGTGTCATATCCCATTCGACTCAGTTCGTCGAGATCGGAAAAAGTCTGTATGTGTGTGTGTATGTGTGTATGTATGTGTGTGTGTATGTGTGTGTATGTGTGTGTGTATGTATGTGCGTATGTGTCAAATAATGTCACTCATTTTTCTCAGAGATGGCTGGACCGATTTGCCCAAACTTAGTCTCAAATGAAAGGTGCAACCTTCCCATCGGCTGCTATTGAATTTTGGATCGATCGGAATTCTGGTTCCGGAATTACGGGTTTCAGAGTGCGGCCACACAGAAATTTCGCATAAAAACTATAGGAAAAATTAAAAATAGAATTTTTATTTTTGATGCTAAATGTATTCAAGGTGCATAAAACGTCGAGATTTGATGCAAACACGAAAACAATTTGACGAAGATTCACGTTTTTGGATTTTGCACATTTTTGCCTTTCTCATATAGAAAGGTTATGCAATCACTCTGAAAAACGTCAACCTAATCCCGGCCCGGAGGGCCGAGTGTCATATCCCATTCGACTCAGTTCGTCGAGATCGGAAAAAGTCTGTATGTGTGTGTGTATGTGTGTATGTATGTGTGTGTATGTGTGTGTATGTGTGTGTGTGTGTATGTATGTGCGTATGTGTCAAATAATGTCACTCATTTTTCTTAGAGATGGCTGGACCGATTTGCCCAAACTTAGTCTCAAATGAAAGGTGCAACCTTCTCATCGGCTGCTATTGAATTTTGGATCGATCGGAATTCTGGTTCCGGAATTACGGGTTTCAGAGTGCGGCCACACAGAAATTTCGCATAAAAACTATAGGAAAAATTAAAAATAGAATTTTTATTTTTGATGCTAAATGTATTCAAGGTGCATAAAACGTCGAGATTTGATGCAAACACGAAAAAAATTTGACGAAGATTCACGTTTTTGGATTTTGCACATTTTTCCCTTTCTCATATAGAAAGGTTATGCAATCACTCTGAAAAACGTCAACCTAATCCCGGCCCGGAGGGCCGAGTGTCATATCCCATTCGACTCAGTTCGTCGAGATCGGAAAAAGTCTGTATGTGTGTGTGTGTATGTGTGTATGTATGTGTGTGTGTATGTGTGTGTATGTGTGTGTGTGTATGTATGTGCGTATGTGTCAAATAATGTCACTCATTTTTCTCAGAGATGGCTGGACCGATTTGCCCAAACTTAGTCTCAAATGAAAGGTGCAACCTTCCCATCGGCTGCTATTGAATTTTGGATCGATCGGAATTCTGGTTCCGGAATTACGGGTTTCAGAGTGCGGCCACACAGAAATTTCGCATAAAAACTATAGGAAAAATTAAAAATAGAATTTTTATTTTTGATGCTAAATGTATTCAAGGTGCATAAAACGTCGAGATTTGATGCAAACACGAAAAAAATTTGACGAAGATTCACGTTTTTGGATTTTGCACATTTTTGCCTTTCTCATATAGAAAGGTTATGCAATCACTCTGAAAAACGTCAACCTAATCCCGGAGGGCCAAATTTTTTTTTCAACTCGCATAAGGTTTCTGGATTTTAACAGGGGCGTAGTTGATGGTTTACGGAGAGGGGTTACACCCCCCCCCCCTCTACTGTTCACTCCCCTCCTTTAAAAATCTCCTTAAATCACCGCTCAGACCACCACCTCATACCCCTCCCTTTCAACCCCATCATCTTTAAACCACCACTATATTACAAAGCATACCAATTTAAGCTGGGGAGTCGTTCATTCATGGGACTTTCGCCCTCCTCACATACCCATCCCCGCATGACAAAATGAGTTAGCAAGCAGATAACATTGATCTAATGCTGATTAGGCTAATGGAGTATGATATTTTTTTGTTTCAAGTGTTTCACCGTCGACACGTAGCTCATCAAGTTCGTGGCTGGCATGCCATTGTGTATAAGTGCAAAGTGTACTAAGAATGTAATGGACATTTCCACGATTATGTTGAACATAAAAAGCCTCCGTGCCATAGTTTAGAGAAATGAGAAAGGCACAATTGCACCGCTAGGTGGATTAAAACAGGTTTTTCAATGATAAATCAATGAATGTTGTGTTATTGAATTCTAACATGAAGAAAATGGAGTTCAATGTCAATCTTGGAATGCTAAAATTACGAGCAGTAGCACGTAATGATATTCCCATTTGCATCGGAGCAATTGCTCGACGAATACTATAATCATTACGTTTTAGTGTCTTTCGTTTGTAATTATGAACCATTTTGCATAAAAATAATAAATAATAACAAAAAAATATATTTCAATTTGATAAATAAAAAATTTCTTAGCAAAAAGCGGTTGGATTTACCCCAATATTTAGAGGTCGGCTTTGCCCCACCGCGTCATTTTTCATTACGAAGCAATTAAAAAAAATATGAAAAAGGTTGAACTAAATTCATCTATGCACTTTGTAGGACTTAAATCAAAGAAGTTAAATCCACTTACATTTATTATACAATTACTTTAACAATCAGAAATATCTTGTAGTCAATGATGCACAAAAGTCAAATCAAAAGTTGTAAAAACACACTTTTTGTTGTATGAGCATCTCAATGTAGACCAATAAAATGCTATCATACCACCATTATGATTATTTTCGATGCTCTACACGACAACATTGATATTAGTTTGCGTAGTGCTTCTGATTGGGTTTGCGTAGTGCTTCTGAGGGGGTCGGGTTTACCCAACGGTCGGATTTGCCTCACCTTAACCTACTTCGGGTAGAGCAGTTCCAGTACTATGATTTTTACTGAAACCAGACTGAAACTTGGTGAGATAATTCATTTCATTTATAAACATCGATATTTGTGGTTTAACTAGCTTCTCAAATGCCTTTGATAAGGTACAGAGTATACTAATTGGTCGAAAATTTGTAATGTCGTTCAAACGACAATTTTTCTTTGTTGGTAAAACTTTTACGTGTTTCCAACATCGAGGAAATTTAGACGTCAACACAATACTATTAAACAAATGGGTCAATAAAGGTAGGACTAGGGGGAGAATTAATTTAATAAATTTAATAGGTATGTTATCTAGTCCCACTGCATTAGATTTGATTGAATGAATTGCATTCACAATTTCATAATCTGCAAAAGTGCGAAAATAAAAACCATCGATGCCTGCTCGGTGTTGGAAAAGCCCTTCGTCAGTAGTATTATTCGCAGAAAAGTATTCATTAATTTCGTTTGAAGAATATTCACAACTTTCTGAGGACGTTTCCCGGCTTGAGACACCAAGTTTTTTGATATTTCTCCAAAGTTGACCGCTTGACACATTTATGTTAATTTTGTTTTTGTTGTAATTGATTTTTGCATTGTTAATAAGTTTCTGTTTCGCAATGTTTTAAAATGAGTTTCATTACCTATAGTTTTTTCGTGCTTCTAGTTTCTGTAAGCAATTTCTCGATCTCTAATAGCCTTTTCAATATCATCATTATACCATGGATTTTTCCGTGGTTTAATTACTGTAATAGGAATGAATTTATCGTGCAAATAACAAAGCTGCTTATTCAGTAATTCAACTAAAAGATCGGGATCATCAATACTCAAATAAGGAACCAAATTAATACTATGAAATACATCGTTTAGGGCTCTGCTATCAAAATTAACATAATCTCGATACCAGATACTCATTGTCTCTGAAACTGAGCAAAAATCAAGTGTACAGAAGATTAAATCATGTCCTGATATCCCTGGCATTGATATTTGTTTAAATCGTAGAACTTTACTCGGCGTGTCAGTTATAAACAGATCTAATAGAGAACAACCAAATCGAAAATAAAATGTTGGCTCATTACTCACGTTAGTGTATGACAAATTAGAAAGTGTTTCATTGAATAGTATAGATTTTCGGGTGTTTTTGCGTATGTCTGTGTTGAAATCTCCAATTAAAAAATTGTGTTTATACTTAACTCCGTACTCTTCAAAGTGTTTTAGTAGGAGCTCCGAGCAGTCTGTTCCAGGTGGATTGTAATAGACACCTAATGAGGACAATCGTTACCGCATAGAACTTCAACTAAAATATACTCAGTTTTTTGTTGGGAACTACTTTCTTCCAGAGCAGATTTAGAAATTATTCGACATTTCAGTTTTTTTCTAAAATAAATACAAATACCACCACCATGGCGGTTACGATCATTTCTGATCAACTCATGGCCATCATTCGTTATCGAGCACTCAGTCGAGATAGAAGTCTTTTGTCATCGGTCCGTACACTCTATAGCGACAAATAGTGTTAATCCGCGTTCAAGGTTATTTGCACACTCTACGCCTAGTTGAGGTTTCAGTATTTTTTCCCTTCTTTTGTGTTACTGTTTCTGAATACCGTTAGCCGGTCAGTGACAAGTGAAGCAGTGTTCTTCTAGTAAGCCGTCAGGATACCGTTACCTACACAAGCTAAGTATTAGTTTTCGTTTCCCCTTCTTGGTTGTCTTAATAACGTGCACTGGGCAATAGGCCCGTGCAAAAATGACTTCCCCTGACGGCGGTTCATCTCAAGGTGAGATGGACGTCGAAATAAAATCGGCTCCCCGGCTCAAGGTATATCCTAGCTCGGCCACCGGGCCATTTGTGATCTTCTTTCGGACCAAAGAAAAAAAGTGTTTGAATCTGTTGCAGATTTCTCGAGTTCTGACGGATCGGTATTCGGCCGTGACAGAAATATCGAAAATTCGCCCTGATGAGCTTCGGGTGGTGGTTAGCAGTTCAACTCAGGCAAACGATATTGCTGGCTACGAGCCCTTTACGAAGGAGTACAGGGTGTATATTCCAGCTAGCAGGGTTGAAGTCAGTGGGGTCGTTTCCGATTCGAGTCTGAATTGCGAGGACCTGCTAAAATATGGGACTGGCTGTTTCAAAGACCCCATGCTTAAGCCAGTGAAGATACTGGAATGCAAACGTTTGCATTCAGCATCAGTCGCAGCTGACGGCAAGAAAATATACGTCAACTCAGACTCTTATCGGGTGACCTTCGCCGGCTCTGCCCTACCCAACTACCTTCTCTTTGACAAGGTTCGTCTACCTGTTCGCCTCTTTGTGCCGCGGGTCATGAACTGTACTAATTGCAAACAATTGGGACACACAGCCTCCCATTGTAGCAATAAAGCCCGCTGTGGGAAATGCGGTGGGAATCATGCGGATGATTCCTGTGGTAGAGATGTCGAAAAGTGTCTCTACTGTGGGGGAAACCCACATGATCTCCCTTCATGTCCCGCGTACAAACAGCGCGAGGAAAATCTTAAGCGTTCCCTTCAGGGACGCTCTAAGCGATCTTTTGCAGAAATGCTTAAGATAGCTACGCCACCTGTCTCTACGAACATCTTCACCAACTTGCCTACTGACGAAGGCGACTGCGATGAACCCCAGGAGGGAACATCTTCTGCTGTGCCTAGAAGTAGTAGAAAAAGGAAGAACATTTCCTCTTCCAAGCTTCGTCGTAAAGGCCACAAGGTGTCTCTTAGTGGTCCCCCTAAAATAACTGCAAAACCGAAGCAAGTCGCTCCCGGTCTCAGTAACCTGATCTCAGAAAAGGAGTTCCCAGCACTTCCAGGAACATCAAAAACCCCAAGTGTTCCCATATCTCAGCCAGAGAAAGAAAGCAGTGCTGGCTTAATAAATTTCTCTGACATTGTGGACCGTATTCTTACAGCGTTAAATATTTCTGACCCCCTTAAAAGTATCTTAATAAGCTTTCTTCCCGCAGTAAAAACATTCTTGATGCAGTTCACTGCGAAATGGCCCCTCCTTTCAGCGATTGTAACCTTCGATGGCTAATTCATCGAAGGAGTCAACAGTTTTTTCGGCATTTAATTAGCAAGGGACTGGAAGGTGAAGTATATTTTTCAATATTTAGAGCCATAGTACTCAAGGGAGAGCAAGGTGTTGAAAGGAGAAAGTTTAGAAAAGCGTGGAAGGATCATATATGCAAGCTTAGAGCTCACCGGCGACTTAACCCTTTGTCTGCTACCGTAGTGGTCAAGGTCTTTTTGGCATTAGAAATGCGAATCACCTGAGTCTACGGCATGTCCGAACAAGCGGAAAGTAACTTGTTACTTCATGCTGTCGGTTCCGACAGCATGAAGTAACAAGTTACTTTCCGCTTGTTCGGACATGCCGTAGACTCAGGTGATTCGCATTTCTAATGCCAAAAAGACCTTGACCACTACGGTAGCAGACAAAGGGTTAAGTCGCCGGTGAGCTCTAAGCTTGCATATATGATCCTTCCACGCTTTTCTAAACTTTCTCCTTTCAACACCTTGCTCTCCCTTGAGTACTATGGCTCTAAATATTGGAAAATATACTTCACCTTCCAGTCCCTTGCTAATTAAATGCCGAAAAAACTGTTGACAAATTAACTCAATAGGTCGTTAACAAAAATGGTTAACAAAAAAAATGGTAAAAATATCATCGAAGGAGGTCAAGGATTTAATCACTGTTCTACAGTGGAATTGCAGAAGCATTATCCCGAAAATCGATTCGTTTAAAATCTTACTAAATAATTTGAAATGCTATGCATTTGCCCTATGCGAGACATGGCTCACTTCAGAAATAACCCTACACTTCCACGATTTTAATATTATTCGCTTGGATCGAGAAGACTCTTACGGAGGAGTACTTTTGGGGATCAAAAAGTGCTATTCTTTCAATCGGATCGACCTCCCCTCGACACCAGGCATTGAGGTTGTCGCTTGCCAAACCAGAATAAAAGGCAAAGACCTTTGCATTGCTTCCACCTACATCCCCCCTAGAGCCTTAGTTAGCCACCGACGGCTTTGCGATATTGCGGAACTCCTCCCCGCACCGAGGCTAGTTTTAGGTGACTTCAACTCCCACGGCACGGCATGGGGTTGCCTTCATGACGATAATCGATCTACCCTACTCCATGAGCTTTGCGACAACTTCAATATGACTATTTTAAACACGGGTGAAATGACACGGATTCCTGCCCCTCCAGCGCGACCGAGCGTCTTAGATCTGTCCCTCTGCTCGACATCGCTGCGGTTAGATTGCATGTGGAAGGTAGTCTCTGATCCCCACGGCAGTGACCATCTGCCAATCGTAATTAATATTGCTAACGGTTCAGGGCCACCGAATACAATCAATGTTTCGTATGACCTCACATGAAATATTGATTGCACACAAAAAAAGTGGCTGTTCGGCCATCTATGGGAGCTGTCCATCAATGTCAGCTTCTTTCTCCGAACAGCCTAGATAAGCCGTGTAGTGTCGGTAGTGGTTGTTTCAACCGGCTAAGAATTACACTACGGACTACCTGTTCCGGTGGTAACACCAAACAGGGAACCCCAATTCCATAGTGTCATGCGACCCGTGCTATGGGTAAAATTGTTGAGGGGGTTTAAAATATTCTCAATGGCGAACGGAGCCTGGGAAGAGCCGGGCGAACTCCCCAGTAACTGGCTGTGGTCCACTAGGAGGTTGATAACTCTATTATCTTTCCCCGGACAAAACCAGACTAGAGGCCGCGTGGCATCCGGCGGGTTGAAGTATGTCAGTTATGGAAATAACTGTCAAATTCATTTCCAAAGTTGGCCGCGTCACTTATGAGGAGGCAAAGAGCTTTAGACCGATCAGTCTGACCTCTTTCCTTCTCAAATCAGTGGAACGTTTAATCGACCACTACATTCGGGATGGTAGCTTGGGCGAGCACCCGCTGCATGCAATGCAACATGGATATCAGCGGGGGAAGTCTACTACCACCCTTTACAAATGTTGTCTACAACATTGAAAAAGCTTTTTCACAAAAGCAATCAAGTTTAGGAGTTTTTTTCGATATTGAAGGTGCTTTTGACAACGTGTCTTTCGAATCCATTTTGGAAGCAGCACGAGATCATGGAGTACCTTCATATATCACGAACTGGATACACGCAATGCTTAGCAACCGACATCTGTGCTCATCGTTAAGACAAGTAGAGATGAGGAAACTGAGTGTCTGCGGATGTCCTCAAGGTGGTGTGCTGTCACCACTTCTATGGAACCTTGTCGCCGATAGCTTGTTGAGAAAACTAAATGAGCTTGGGTTTCCGACGTATGGTTTCGCCGATGATTATCATATAATGATCGCCGGTATTTGCATTAACACACTTTTTGATATGATGCAACAAGCATTATGTGTTGTTGAGCGGTGGTGTCTTCATGTTGGACTATCAGTTAATTCAAATAAAACCTCAATGGTGCTTTTCACGCAACGAAGGATTACAACCGGAGCTCGTCCATTGCAGTTTTTTGACTCTGAAATTATTGTCGAAGATCAAGTTAAGTACGTTGGGGTAATTCTCGACTCAAAACTTAATTGGACAGCTCACATCGATTTCAGGATCAAGAAAGCTTGCATGGCCTTTGGCCAATGTAGACGGGCTTTCGGCAAATCTTGGGGACTCAAACCCAAGTACATTCAGTGGATCTACACAACAATTGTTAGACCAATACTGGCATACGGGTGCCTTGTTTGGTGGCAGAAGGGAGAAGTCATGACAATCCAATCAAAGTTAAACCATCTTCAGAGGATGGTCTTGATGGCGATGACTGGTGCGTTCTCGACAACACCTACTGCTGCTCTCGAGTCACTCTTGAACATAAAACCACTACATGTGTTTCTGAAACAAGAAGTACTTTCTTGTGCATACCGTCTTAAGGTTACTGGGCTCTGGAGCAGTAACCCAATAGATCGTGTAAATAGCCACACAAGACTGTGGCCCCAAATGGTTACTTGGGATGAATATACACTTGCTCCCAGTGACCTTACACTCACATGTAGTTTTCCTTCTAAAACTTTCAATGTGAGAATTCCTCTTCGTGAGGAATGGCTGTCTGGCTGGATGGAGCGACAACTTGAAGAATACGTAGTTTGTTATATGGACGGTTCTTTGTTGGAGGGCCGAGCCGGTGCTGGTGTCTATTGTCATGAGATGAGATTAAACCAATCTCATTCGCTTTGTAGATACTGTACCGTATTCCAAGCAGAAATCTTTGCGACTCTGTGTGGCGTACAATCCGCACTTCAACAGGGAATTTGCGGTAAAAGAATCTATTTTTGTTCTGACAGTCAGGCTGCCCTGAAAGCACTTAGTTCAGCAGATTCGAGATCGAAATTAGTAATCGCATGTCGAACTCAAATCGAAGAACTTAGCATTTCAAATGCTATCTACCTTCTATGGGTACCCGGTCATTCCGCTATTACTGGAAATGAATGGGCGGACGAATTGTCTAGAGCTGGCGCTGCGACTGATTTCGTTGGTCCAGAACCAGTTCTACCACTGTCAATAAGTTGGATAAAGCACAAGATTCGCTCTTGGGCTGCATTCGAACATGCCAACCATTGGCGTAGCTTGCAAACTTGCGTTCAGACAAAGGCTTTTCTGCCGGATGTGAGTCCGAAAATGTCAAGAAATTTGTTGCATTTTTTCAAGCACAACTGCAGTATTCTGGTCAGGGCACTGACTGGACATTGCAAACTCAATTATCACATGGCTACTATTCAGCGCGCTGAGTATTATTCATGTGATCTTTGTGAATCTGATTACGGAACATCATATCATTTGATATGCAATTGCCCTGTATTAATGCAATTGCGCATCCGGATTTTTGGTTCTCCATACATAGATGAACCTATGTACAGAGAGCTGAAATTTAAGGATATTGTAGCGTTCAGTTTTGTGTGCACGCTTCAGTTGCAAATAATAAGCACACTTCACACTTTGAAAATTAATAAATTTCACACGCCCTTTGCAAAAAATCCCATACCAAAGAACGAAACAAATACATCGACACGAGAAACGTCAAACGACGAGTAAAGGCAAGAAAAAGAAAGCACATTTCCGCTTGGATAAAAGCTGCAACACAAGTCATCAAAAGAAACTTGTTGGACGTCATTTGGAGGGACAGCTTCACACCGTGCGGAGGTTTGGCCGGAATCTTCTTTGACATAAATCACGAGTGGCAAGTTTAAAGACCCGCAGAACGAAGTGGCGCGTACGTGACAGGAGTGTCGGACACGGAATTCACGTCGACGATAGGCAAATCGAACGACATAGGTGAGCGAATTAAAAACCATTGCTTACGTTTCACTCATCGTTGTGATTACGCACAGATTTTCCCGGTCGATCAGCAGACATTTCGGAGGGAATCCGCGGTACGGAACCCACGAGACCGTTGCAAACTAATCGAACAGGTAAATTACAGCCATTTGATTGAGCCTCGCGCCCGTAACAATTAAATAATCTTGCAGAAGAAAAACCCAACCTCACCACGGAACACGTGTCGGGCGTACAGGAGAAGGTTGAAAAAGGACCTGAAAGAAGATTTGAAACCCGTACATACTGCAAGAACCATACATCTGACAAAGCGCCCCGAAGATAAGGGTAAGATAACGCCACGCTATGATGCCGGATGAATATAACTAATGGTGCAATGTCCACAGGGCGTTTTTTCTTTGTTCGGTTCTTTCACCTGTCGTGAGCTGATCGACGCGGATTGATCGTCACGTTATTATAGCTTTCCACTTCCGAAGGACGAGTCGACCGAGCGCACGAACAGCGCTGGTCCCTTGAGAACGAGTTAATTGACCGTGAGGATAACGCCTGCGCGGAGCGGTTGCGAGTCAAGCACCCGAAGGACAAGGGCCCTAAGGATCGAGTGGCTGTTTGGAGCGGGAGCCTTTATCGCCAGCGGGCAGGGCGTTTCCATTCGAGAGACGCAATCGAAAGTGTCATTAGGCACACGTCATCGTCGTCGTACGGTTGCGCATGGGCATTTCGCGCCTGGAAGATTTAGACCGTGAGTACGTTCCATTAACGAAATTGTTAGGAGGAAGGTTAGAGGAAACTGATAGCAGCGAGGGAAGATGAAGTAAAGAGCAAGAAGTGAAGAAGAAGCGGATAGGAGAGAATGAAGACAGAGATATGTGAGACGGAAAAGAGGTCTGGAGAAATAAGGATTAGAGGAGATGTGGGTAAGGGCGTGTGAATGATGTCGTCAATAAATTTATGTTGACATGAATTTTGTGGTTCTTTGTTATTTGGTTAGAGGAAGAGCAATATTGGCGCCCAACCAAAACGAACCTGTGATTAAATTATAATTTGTGGGGAAATTAGTTCTTTCGTCCATTTTGGCTAAGTTTAGACACATTTGTGACCTTTTAGACAGTATGGATCCATTATACCTCAGTGAAGAGGAACTCAATTATGAGTTAGCATTGCGTCATATTAAGCAGCTAGGAGCTGCTACGCGCCGGACCAAAGGGATGAAGCTAAGAACGCTCATCCAACAAGAGTTCGCTCAAGATTTCAAACATGTTTCATCGGCTCACGCGATAGAAGCAGATGTTAACATTCACCGATGCGAACAGCAAATCAGATTGCTGTATCCATTGATAGAAACTGCACTGAAGAAGCGAAATACAGACTTTTTGATACAGTCTAAATCTCGCATGATACATTATCGCGATCGTCTGTCAATCGTCATTCCCCCGCGAGACATGATCGATAATCACGCGTCGTTGTCATTATTAGTGAAATTCATCATCGAAGACATAAATGAAAGACTTGGTGAACCAGTGAACAGTGAACAAGTGAGGCAAACGGAAGGGGCAGAATCGCTTGAACTGCAGCAGCAGCTAAATGCTGACTTGGCAGCTGAAGAGGAGCTAGTAACTAACAACGCAGCAGAGCAGAGGTTATCAACCAGCACAGGAACACTCTACAAGCATAGTAATGCTTCACGAAATGACACCAACTTGAGTCGTTCAACAAGTTCACCTGTTCCTTTAGGAAGAGGAAGAGGTCGGGGTATACATGCGCAACCTATAAATCGGGATGGACTAAGTAGCTTTGGGCGGGCATCAAGCAGCTGGAGAGAAACGCCACTCGCGCAGGACACGCCACCGCCTGCATACAATCAAACAGAAGCCAGGGTGTCGAGCATGAGCACGACAGATCGGTTGAGGGATGAACTACTGATGCAGCTATTGCGACGAGAACAAAGCATGTATGGTCCAGATCGTTCAGAAACAGGGAGAGGCCTAAAGGCGATTTACAACTGGCCCTTCAAATTCAAAGGTGAAAAGGACACCACTTCATTAAACACTTTCCTGGATAGAGTTGAAACTTTTGCACGATCGGAAGGATTGTCGGATGAAATTCTTCTAAAATCAGTTAAGCATCTCTTATTAGACGATGCGTTAGATTGGTACGGACGTGCGGTTGCACAAAACCTGCTGGTGACATGGGAGGCATTCAAGAATGAAATACGCAGAGAGTACTTACCCAGTAGCTATACAGAAATCTTAAAATTAGAAGCTATATTTCGATTTCAAGCACCAAATGAATCCTTTGCCAAATACTACCGTGACATATCGGCGCTGTTCCGCTTCGTACAGCCACAGATGAGTGACCAAGAGAAATGTTTCATCGTCAAAAAAAACATGAACGCTGATTATGCCACCATCGTCACAGCAGCCAGGCCATGTTCACTGAATGACATGGTGGAGATTTGTTGCAGTTACGATGAAACACGTATGCTGCTCAACCGGCAACGACGAGTTCCGATTCCGCACAGCAGTTTGTTAGAACCACATTTAGCAACGCCGTCATCCAACAGGCCGCCGCAGATAAACTCGGGAATTCCGCGGTTTGGAAGAGTGCACGCTCTAGACGTGGATGAAGAACCGCTTCAGCAAGAATGTTGCAACAACTGGCATCAATCAATAACGCACAGATCTACGGACGTCGTCAATGAACAGCGAACAAGGCCAGAAACTCATCGTATTGCAGGAAAGGAGGACTGGCAGCAAAAGATTCTGGAATTGACCGAACAAGTAAATGCGCTAAAGTTGAGGCAGGACAACAGGGAAGATAGACCGTACCAAAACTCTCAACAGCACCCGCAATCACGGCAAGCTGTAGAACAGCACCAACAGCAGAGAAATGAACAGCGATCTGGTTTAATCTGCTGGAACTGCGATGAAGAAGGGCACCGGTTTATGGATTGTCCGAAACCGCAAGCTGTCATGTTTTGCTATCGGTGTGGACACAAAGGTTATTCGTTACGGAACTGCCCTAGCTGCATAACGGTTGTGGGAAACGGAAGAGCGGGGAATCATTAATCGAGGGAGTGGAATCCTCGCAAAACTTTTACAATCCCTCACAAATTCCCAGCCCAGAATTATCAACTCGATCATTATCAACACGAAAGATGACGAACGCCCACACGCGGAGGTTACCATTTTAGGCAAGAAGCTATGCGGACTGTTAGACAGCGGAGCCAGTTGTTCACTGCTTGGAGGAAACACGGTGAAGATCATAGATGAGTTGAACCTTCGAAAAGGAGAAGCAAAAGGTCAAATCAAAACAGTCGATGGAACACCGCATAACATTCGCCACTTTGTCAACGTGCCCATATCTTTCAACGATAGAATTGAAACGATTTCGCTTCTGTTAGTACCGTCCTTACCCGAGTGTGTGGTGCTAGGAATGAACTTCTGGAACTCCTTTGGGGTTAAAGCCGTATGCTGTACAGTAGATAGCGAGAATGTTCAGATGGATGGTCATCCTAATCAAGGAAACACAGGAAACGACACCGTTAAAGAGCCGATGAAGAAGATCACATCAGCCCAGCAGGAAGCATTGGACCGAGTCATTGCGAAGTTCCCTGTAGCAGAGGATGGCAAGCTCGGGCGAACCAGCATGTACAAGCATCGCATAGAGGTGAAGGATGCAACACCGAAAAAGCAGCGGCACTATCCAATGTCCAAATACGTACTGGACGAAGTAAATAAAGAGATTGATAGGATGCTAGCGCTGGACGTGATAGAGGAAGCAATGTTCTCTCCCTGGAATAACCCTCTCGTCACTGTAAGAAAGAAGAACGGAAATTGCAGAGTATGTCTCGACGCAAGGCATCTAAACTCGATCATGACAAACGAAGGATATCCTATCCCACAAATGTCAGCCATCATAAACAATTTAGGAGGATGCGCATACATCTCATCAATTGACCTGAAGGATGCATTCTGGCAACTCCCACTTGAGGAAGCATCCAGACCGTTAACGGCCTTCACAGTTCCTTCAAGGGGACACTTTCAGTTCAAGGTCGTCCCATTCGGCCTATGCACGGCCAGCCAAGCTCTAGCTCGAGTAATGACACATTTGTTTGCAGACTTGGAGCCACGGGTCTTCCATTACCTGGACGACATCGTCATCTGCTCCAGCACGTTTGAGGAACACCTGGACATGCTGGAGGAAGTGGCAGCTCGACTGCGTCATGCAAACCTGACAATTTCGCCAGAGAAATCGAAGTTCTGCAGGGAAGAAATACGCTACCTGGGCTATGTACTCAATCAGAATGGATGGAAAGTAGATGACGAAAAAATAGCCTGTATCGTAAAGTTTCCAGCGCCGGCGACTAGGAAAGAAGTCCAGAGATTCCTCGGTTTGGCTAATTGGTACAGAAGGTTCATAGCTCATTTCTCACGCATTGCTGCACCGTTAACCGAGTTGACGAAGACAAAAATGAAGTTCCGCTGGACATCCAAGGCAGAAGAAGCGTTCTCGAACTTAAAAACAGCATTGGTATCGGCTCCGGTCCTGGTAATGCCAGACTATAGCAAACCATTCTCGGTAGCGTGTGATGCTAGTGACATAGCCATAGGAGGTGTGTTAACCCAGGAAGTAAATGGTGAGGAGCATCCAGTGAGTTATTTTTCGCAAAAGCTTTCATCGTCGGAGCGAAAATACTCTGTAACCGAACGAGAGTACTATGCTATATTTCACCCTAAGGAGGAAAATTTGGTAAAAACCAAAATTTCTCACTAGGGTGAAAATTTGTTGGTAAAAACCAGTCTTTGTACAGGAGGGCACAAATCCTTATTTCATACTATGTTGCGTTTCGGCTTCGCCTCTTCAGAAACCGACACTAACGTTTTGTCGGAATAGATTAGCGCCGGCTTGACGCAAATCCCTTAAAACTAAAACACACTATGTGTTTCAATCAAACGACTGATCAAACGTGATGTCCCGTTCGAGCAGAAGTTCTGTTTATGCCGATGAGACACAAGTGAAGCCGAAACTTGTCTTGGCTTAGCAGGCCTATGCGAAAGCACTATGCTATATTTCACCCTAAGGAGGAAAATTTGGTAAAAACCAAAATTTCTCACTAGGGTGAAAATTTGTTGGTAAAAACCAGTCTTTGTACAGGAGGGCACAAATCCTTATTTCATACTATGTTGCGTTTCGGCTTCGCCTCTTCAGAAACCGACACTAACGTTTTGTCGGAATAGATTAGCGCCGGCTTGACGCAAATCCCTTAAAACTAAAACACACTATGTGTTTCAATCAAACGACTGATCAAACGTGATGTCCCGTTCGAGCAGAAGTTCTGTTTATGCCGATGAGACACAAGTGAAGCCGAAACTTGTCTTGGCTTAGCAGGCCTATGCGGAAGCACTATGCTATATTTCACCATAAGGAGGAAAATTTGGTAAAAACCAAAATTTCTCACTAGGGTGAAAATTTGTTGGTAAAAACCAGTCTTTGTACAGGAGGGCACAAATCCTTATTTCATACTATGTTGCGTTTCGGCTTCGCCTCTTCAGAAACCGACACTAACGTATTGTCGGAATAGATTAGCGCCGGCTTGACGCAAATCCCTTAAAACTAAAACACACTATGTGTTTCAATCAAACGACTGATCAAACGTGATGTCCCGTTCGAGCAGAAGTTCTGTTTATGCCGATGAGACACAAGTGAAGCCGAAACTTGTCTTGGCTTAGCAGGCCTATGCGAAAGCACTATGCTATATTTCACCCTAAGGAGGAAAATTTGGTAAAAACCAAAATTTCTCACTAGGGTGAAAATTTGTTGGTAAAAACCAGTCTTTGTACAGGAGGGCACAAATCCTTATTTCATACTATGTTGCGTTTCGGCTTCGCCTCTTCAGAAACCGACACTAACGTTTTGTCGGAATAGATTAGCGCCGGCTTGACGCAAATCCCTTAAAACTAAAACACACTATGTGTTTCAATCAAACGACTGATCAAACGTGATGTCCCGTTCGAGCAGAAGTTCTGTTTATGCCGATGAGACACAAGTGAAGCCGAAACTTGTCTTGGCTTAGCAGGCCTATGCGAAAGCACTATGCTATATTTCACCCTAAGGAGGAAAATTTGGTAAAAACCAAAATTTCTCACTAGGGTGAAAATTTGTTGGTAAAAACCAGTCTTTGTACAGGAGGGCACAAATCCTTATTTCATACTATGTTGCGTTTCGGCTTCGCCTCTTCAGAAACCGACACTAACGTATTGTCGGAATAGATTAGCGCCGGCTTGACGCAAATCCCTTAAAACTAAAACACACTATGTGTTTCAATCAAACGACTGATCAAACGTGATGTCCCGTTCGAGCAGAAGTTCTGTTTATGCCGGCTTCACTTGTGTCTCATCGGCATAAACAGAACTTCTGCTCGAACGGGACATCACGTTTGATCAGTCGTTTGATTGAAACACATAGTGTGTTTTAGTTTTAAGGGATTTGCGTCAAGCCGGCGCTAATCTATTCCGACAATACGTTAGTGTCGGTTTCTGAAGAGGCGAAGCCGAAACGCAACATAGTATGAAATAAGGATTTGTGCCCTCCTGTACAAAGACTGGTTTTTACCAACAAATTTTCACCCTAGTGAGAAATTTTGGTTTTTACCAAATTTTCCTCCTTAGGGTGAAATATAGCATAGTGCTTTCGCATAGGCCTGCTAAGCCAAGACAAGTTTCGGCTTCACTTGTGTCTCATCGGCATAAACAGAACTTCTGCTCGAACGGGACATCACGTTTGATCAGTCGTTTGATTGAAACACATAGTGTGTTTTAGTTTTAAGGGATTTGCGTCAAGCCGGCGCTAATCTATTCCGACAATACGTTAGTGTCGGTTTCTGAAGAGGCGAAGCCGAAACGCAACATAGTATGAAATAAGGATTTGTGCCTTCCTGTACAAAGACTGGTTTTTACCAACAAATTTTCACCCTAGTGAGAAATTTTGGTTTTTACCAAATTTTCCTCCTTAGGGTGAAATATAGCATAGTGCTTTCGCATAGGCCTGCTAAGCCAAGACAAGTTTCGGCTTCACTTGTGTCTCATCGGCATAAACAGAACTTCTGCTCGAACGGGACATCACGTTTGATCAGTCGTTTGATTGAAACACATAGTGTGTTTTAGTTTTAAGGGATTTGCGTCAAGCCGGCGCTAATCTATTCCGACAATACGTTAGTGTCGGTTTCTGAAGAGGCGAAGCCGAAACGCAACATAGTATGAAATAAGGATTTGTGCCCTCCTGTACAAAGACTGGTTTTTACCAACAAATTTTCACCCTAGTGAGAAATTTTGGTTTTTACCAAATTTTCCTCCTTAGGGTGAAATATAGCATAGTGCTTTCGCATAGGCCTGCTAAGCCAAGACAAGTTTCGGCTTCACTTGTGTCTCATCAGCATAAACAGAACTTCTGCTCGAACGGGACATCACGTTTGATCAGTCGTTTGATTGAAACACATAGTGTGTTTTAGTTTTAAGGGATTTGCGTCAAGCCGGCGCTAATCTATTCCGACAAAACGTTAGTGTCGGTTTCTGAAGAGGCGAAGCCGAAACGCAACATAGTATGAAATAAGGATTTGTGCCCTCCTGTACAAAGACTGGTTTTTACCAACAAATTTTCACCCTAGTGAGAAATTTTGGTTTTTACCAAATTTTCCTCCTTAGGATGAAATATAGCATAGTGCTTTCGCATAGGCCTGCTAAGCCAAGACAAGTTTCGGCTTCACTTGTGTCTCATCGGCATAAACAGAACTTCTGCTCGAACGGGACATCACGTTTGATCAGTCGTTTGATTGAAACACATAGTGTGTTTTAGTTTTAAGGGATTTGCGTCAAGCCGGCGCTAATCTATTCCGACAATACGTTAGTGTCGGTTTCTGAAGAGGCGAAGCCGAAACGCAACATAGTATGAAATAAGGATTTGTGCCCTCCTGTACAAAGACTGGTTTTTACCAACAAATTTTCACCCTAGTGAGAAATTTTGGTTTTTACCAAATTTTCCTCCTTAGGGTGAAATATAGCATAGTGCTTTCGCATAGGCCTGCTAAGCCAAGACAAGTTTCGGCTTCACTTGTGTCTCATCGGCATAAACAGAACTTCTGCTCGAACGGGACATCACGTTTGATCAGTCGTTTGATTGAAACACATAGTGTGTTTTAGTTTTAAGGGATTTGCGTCAAGCCGGCGCTAATCTATTCCGACAATACGTTAGTGTCGGTTTCTGAAGAGGCGAAGCCGAAACGCAACATAGTATGAAATAAGGATTTGTGCCTTCCTGTACAAAGACTGGTTTTTACCAACAAATTTTCACCCTAGTGAGAAATTTTGGTTTTTACCAAATTTTCCTCCTTAGGGTGAAATATAGCATAGTGCTTTCGCATAGGCCTGCTAAGCCAAGACAAGTTTCGGCTTCACTTGTGTCTCATCGGCATAAACAGAACTTCTGCTCGAACGGGACATCACGTTTGATCAGTCGTTTGATTGAAACACATAGTGTGTTTTAGTTTTAAGGGATTTGCGTCAAGCCGGCGCTAATCTATTCCGACAATACGTTAGTGTCGGTTTCTGAAGAGGCGAAGCCGAAACGCAACATAGTATGAAATAAGGATTTGTGCCCTCCTGTACAAAGACTGGTTTTTACCAACAAATTTTCACCCTAGTGAGAAATTTTGGTTTTTACCAAATTTTCCTCCTTAGGGTGAAATATAGCATAGTGCTTTCGCATAGGCCTGCTAAGCCAAGACAAGTTTCGGCTTCACTTGTGTCTCATCGGCATAAACAGAACTTCTGCTCGAACGGGACATCACGTTTGATCAGTCGTTTGATTGAAACACATAGTGTGTTTTAGTTTTAAGGGATTTGCGTCAAGCCGGCGCTAATCTATTCCGACAAAACGTTAGTGTCGGTTTCTGAAGAGGCGAAGCCGAAACGCAACATAGTATGAAATAAGGATTTGTGCCCTCCTGTACAAAGACTGGTTTTTACCAACAAATTTTCACCCTAGTGAGAAATTTTGGTTTTTACCAAATTTTCCTCCTTAGGATGAAATATAGCATAGTGCTTTCGCATAGGCCTGCTAAGCCAAGACAAGTTTCGGCTTCACTTGTGTCTCATCGGCATAAACAGAACTTCTGCTCGAACGGGACATCACGTTTGATCAGTCGTTTGATTGAAACACATAGTGTGTTTTAGTTTTAAGGGATTTGCGTCAAGCCGGCGCTAATCTATTCCGACAATACGTTAGTGTCGGTTTCTGAAGAGGCGAAGCCGAAACGCAACATAGTACGAACGAGAGTGCCTGGCGGTCATCCGAGCCGTGGAGAAGTTCAGAGGTTACATTGAAGGAGTAAAATTTGTGGTATACTGCGATCACGCTGCATTATCTGTACCTGCTGAAAAACCCAACGGCGCTTCTAAGTCGATGGATCCTGAGGCTAAACGCGTTTGATTTTCAAATCAGGTATCGCAAGGGAAGCGTCAACATAGTTCCAGATGCGCTATCACGGATTGTGGCGACCACGACATTTGACGCACATTCTGCAGAGGACTCCTGGTATGAAAGTCGGGCGCACAGAATAAAAACCAAAGGAGAAGACTTCCCAGACTTCAGACTAGTGAACAACGAAATCTACAAAAACTGTCTTTTCAACGAATGAAGCGGAGCCAAGGCACATAAATGGAAACGAGTCGTCCCCATTGGGAATCGAGCCGAAATCATAAAACGTTACCATGACGAACCAACGGCAGGTCATCCAGGTTTTCATAGGACATTGGGTAAGATTCAAGCACACTTCTACTGGCCTAAAATGAGAGAACATGTAGGTGAATACGTCAGAGGTTGCGCTGTTTGTAAAAGCAGCAAAGCGCCTAACACTACCATGATGCCGAATATGGGCGGGCTAAAACCAGCTAGAATACCCTGGGAACTCGTATCAGTTGACTTTGTGGGTCCCTTGACTCGCTCAAAGCACGGTAACACCGTGCTCTTAGTCGTGGTGGATTGGATAACCAAGTACGTCATCGCTCATCCAATGCGCAGCGCAGATTCAGGTAAAATGGTGGAATTCTTGGAACAGCAAGTCTTTTTGAAGTTTTCGCGGCCAAGAATCATTCTCTCGGACAATGGGCGGCAGTTTGAGTCCATCGCTTTCAAGTCATTTCTGTCGCGACACAACATCGCGCACATGAAAACCGCATTCTATTCGCCCATGGTGAACAACGCAGAACGGGTCAACCGCGTACTAATAACCTGCATACGTGCACTTCTGGATGATAATCATGCAGATTGGGACGAGAAGCTGGCTGCGATAATGGCAGCAATCAACAGCGCGAAACATGAAGTGACAGGAGTTAGTCCACATTTTGCGAACTTTGGGAGAGATCTTCTGCTTCACACGGACCTTTACGCGCAAGCAGAGATGAATACTCCAGAAGACCCAAAGATCGCTCAAGAGATGCGCCTATCAACATTGAAGAGGATTCATGAATTCGTCTTGCAAAGGATAAAGAAAAATCACGAGAAGTCTAAGCAGCGTTACAACTTACGCACTCGTCAAGTCGACTTCAAGATCGGAGACCTGGTTTGGAGACGCACATTTACCCAATCCTCCAAGGCAGACCAAGTGAATAAAAAGCTGGACCCAAAATTCGTACCAGCCATGATGAAACAGATGATAGGGAAGAACATCTACGTGTTGGAAGACGTAGCAGATGGCAAGCAAGGTCGCTATCATGCAAAGGATATAAAGGCGGATTAAAGAATCAAAGTTCAGCTATGTCCACAGGTTCAGCCTGTCAACAATGAGTTAAGTACTCCAGAAAAACCGTTTGCCGATCGGGACAAATCGTGCTTCTGTCAAGGTGTTGGCGAGTAACAACTTATTAAAACTATCTCCCCACCTTGGCACATCAGCCAGCATCAGTTTCGCCCGAAGATTTGTCCAGGAAGGCCCAAGACAACTCGTAGTCGCAGCCAGACGCTGTCGAGACACGAGGGACGGGGTAGGACTTCCTTAGTCTGGACTTTGAACCGTAGGCACAGATCGGAAGGAACTGACAACACGATAACACGGCTGGCAGAGACAAGAAACAACTGTTAGTAACTTCGGCCAAACATCGTAAAGTCACGCCCGAATGTAGCTCTAGGACACCCACAGCTTCACGCTGTTTTAAAGCTATGTAGCCTTCAAGAGAGGAGGACCAGAAAGTACGAAGAAAACACGGAGCAGTGCATAATTTCAGTACGCAAAAACACGGCACGGAGCTGTAGTTCCCAGGACAACAGTAACACTACTGGCATTAAGTGTTAGGCGGAGCAGTTCTCGACAAGCCTCTACTTAGAGGTTCTAGACGCAGCAGACATACAGACCGCGCGGTTAGCAGCTCGAATACACTGATCTACAGCTTAAGGCAGCTAAGTCACTGATGAATGAGGAATAAAACGCTCTGGAGTTTAAAACAACTTTCGCGCTCTCGTCAAGCAAGAGTTCTTCCAGAATCGTTGCCAGAACGAGACAAATGCAACACCAAGCTATGCAGGCAAGAGATTCAATGGACGATGCAAACAAAACCCATTTTGTGGCAATCACCGTTGGCCGAGCCTGGAAAATCGCACAGCATGACGGGCAGCAATCATAGATTTGTCAACGCCCAAGCAAAATCACTAGCAATGAACGACACCAGTTACGAAGAACTTGGCTCACAAAATCAAACAACAATAAGCCCTGGAAGGTGTGCTGACTGAATCTGTATCATTGATAAGTATCGGTCATGTCCAGCGTGTATCGTAATCTCACAAAACTGTCAAATAAAAGGTCTCTCTAAGAATCTCGTAGTAGTTCAGACATTTGCATGAAACGGTCACCCAAAAGTAACGCGAGCTGAGGGCGCGGCACATTTCAAGGTAACTTGAAATTATCCCTTATTCATGGGCTCATGCAAATTGTGAGTGAGGAAATGCGCTCTTTTCTGACAAAACTACGCAAGCTATGCATCCGATTTTCGTCGGTTACTATGCTGTAAAGCGCGAACATAGGCAGCCACAGAAATCGTTTCACCGATAATGTCCTAGCCATAAGAAACTTAGCCAATAATTATCGTCAAACATCTATCTCGTTACATGTAAGATTATTCTAGTTTTAGTTATAACAAGATATAATCTTTTTGAATGTTTCTCTGTGGGACAGAGGGGTCTCTATGCTAGAGACGATGGACAAGAACTTCTCTAGAGACCATTTGCCAAAATTTCGTTGGTGTCTGATCAATTTGTCTGACAGGAAACGCTGTCGTTATAATGTAGTATGAGTTTTGGATTTTAGTCTCCCGCTTTGGCAAGTGGTGCGACTTGCGTAAATTTAGTTTGGAATTATGTGCCGTTTAGTATGTCTTGAAATTTTTTCAAGCTAAACTACCAGATCAGTTCAGTCTCTAGAAAACTTCTTAATAGAAGTGAAAGTTTAGAATTTTTCATGAATCGAGTTTAAACCGATTCATGAAAAATTCAATCCCCACAGTGAAGTTGTGTAGCGTTCAGTTTTGTGTGCACGCTTCAGTTGCAAATAATAAGCACACTTCACACTTTGAAAATTAATAAATTTCACACGCCCTTTGCAAAAAATCCCATACCAAAGAACGAAACAAATACATCGACACGAGAAACGTCAAACGACGAGTAAAGGCAAGAAAAAGAAAGCACATTTCCGCTTGGATAAAAGCTGCAACACAAGTCATCAAAAGAAACTTGTTGGACGTCATTTGGAGGGACAGCTTCACACCGTGCGGAGGTTTGGCCGGAATCTTCTTTGACATAAATCACGAGTGGCAAGTTTAAAGACCCGCAGAACGAAGTGGCGCGTACGTGACAGGAGTGTCGGACACGGAATTCACGTCGACGATAGGCAAATCGAACGACATAGGTGAGCGAATTAAAAACCATTGCTTACGTTTCACTCATCGTTGTGATTACGCACAGATTTTCCCGGTCGATCAGCAGACATTTCGGAGGGAATCCGCGGTACGGAACCCACGAGGCCGTTGCAAACTAATCGAACAGGTAAATTACAGCCATTTGATTGAGCCTCGCGCCCGTAACAATTAAATAATCTTGCAGAAGAAAAACCCAACCTCACCACGGAACACGTGTCGGGCGTACAGGAGAAGGTTGAAAAAGGACCTGAAAGAAGATTTGAAACCCGTACATACTGCAAGAACCATACATCTGACAAAGCGCCCCGAAGATAAGGGTAAGATAACGCCACGCTATGATGCCGGATGAATATAACTAATGGTGCAATGTCCACAGGGCGTTTTTTCTTTGTTCGGTTCTTTCACCTGTCGTGAGCTGATCGACGCGGATTGATCGTCACGTTATTATAGCTTTCCACTTCCGAAGGACGAGTCGACCGAGCGCACGAACAGCGCTGGTCCCTTGAGAACGAGTTAATTGACCGTGAGGATAACGCCTGCGCGGAGCGGTTGCGAGTCAAGCACCCGAAGGACAGTGGCCCTAAGGATCGAGTGGCTGTTTGGAGTGGGAGCCTTTATCGCCAGCGGGCAGGGCGTTTCCATTCGAGAGACGCAATCGAAAGTGTCATTAGGCACACGTCATCGTCGTCGTACGGTTGCGCATGGGCATTTCACGCCTGGAAGATTTAGACCGTGAGTACGTTCCATTAACGAAATTGTTAGGAGGAAGGTTAGAGGAAACTGATAGCAGCGAGGGAAGATGAAGTAAAGAGCAAGAAGTGAAGAAGAAGCGGATAGGAGAGAATGAAGACAGAGATATGTGAGACGGAAAAGAGGTCTGGAGAAATAAGGATTAGAGGAGATGTGGGTAAGGGCGTGTGAATGATGTCGTCAATAAATTTATGTTGACATGAATTTTGTGGTTCTTTGTTATTTGGTTAGAGGAAGAGCAATAATATGCTTTTGTTCCTAACCCAGAGTGGCAAAGAGCTATAGTTTTTTATCCGTATTTGAATGACAATATCTCTTCGGGGGTGTTGTCGTTCTGTTATCTCAATATCCCCTCGGGGTGTTGATATATCCGCTCACTGTTTGAGTAGAGGTTCTAAATCCCTCCGGGGGTTGGAAGTTTTATTCCTGCTGTTGTAGCACCTGCAGATCGTTCAGCATCACTCCGGGGGTGCAGAATGCTCTGTTTTAATTGTTTTGTGTCGTTGTTTTCCTTACCCCTAACCTTACCATTTCCCCAATCCTTCCCATCAGGAAAATGATGAAAAGACGATTCTTGGCAAGGCACAAATCTCCGATCAATATGGAGAACGTGCCATTTGAGCCAGACGCTACTGATTCCTGATTTCTGACTGATTGGATCGAGAAGACTCTTACGGAGGAGTACTTTTGGGGATCAAAAAGTGCTATTCTTTCAATCGGATCGACCTCCCCTCGACACCAGGCATTAAAGTTGTCGCTTGCCAAACCAGAATAAAAGGAAAAGACCTTTGCATTGCTTCCACCTACATTCCCCCGTAGAACCTTAGTTAGCCACCGACGGCTTTGCGATATTGCGGAACTCCTCCCCGCACCGAGGCTAGTTTTAGGTGACTTCAACTCCCACGGCACGGCATGGGGTTGCCTTCATGACGATAATCGATCTACCCTATTCCATGAGCTTTGCGACAACTTCAATATGACTATTTTAAACACGGGTGAAATGGCACGGCTTCCTGCCCCTCCAGCGCGACCGAGCGCCTTAGATCTGTCCCTCTGCTCGACATCGCTGCGGTTAGATTGCATGTGGAAGGTAGTCTCTGATCCCCACGGCAGTGACCATCTGCCAATCGTAATTACTATTGCTAACGGTACAAATGTAAACATACAAAGATTGAATCAAAACTTTGATTGAAAATTACGTTAAAATCAATACACTCAATTGGAGCATCAAAAAGCATACAATTTTACACTTTCATTCGTGTAATATTACATGTCATTCATTTTACAACAATAAGCATGTAAAAAATACATTGAAGTGCATTGGTTTTCCGTTTGAAGAAACTGTAATTTTTAATCCACGTGTAGAATTATAATAAAATTCGTTAAAGAAAGCAGGACAAGTCGTGTGGATTTTTGGTGGAACCTAATTTTACATTTATATTCATGCTCCAAATATGTGCATGAAAATAAACTTAAGATTACAAAATATTTTTTTCTGTGTGGAAGAGCTACACGTCCGCGATATCCGACAAAATCGAGTGCACTCAAGAGCTTCCTCCGGAGGAAGAGTACAGGTTCCTTGCTGGCTTGATTCTCGATACCGCGATTCAAGCTCAGACTAAACGCGTACCAGACGCGAACTCACGCGGGCGTCCTCCCAATCCAGGGTGGGACAAAGAGTGCTCAGACGTGTACGCGGAGAAGGCCGCTGCGTATAAGACCTTCCGGGACGACGGGCTGCCAGCTAGCTACCGACAGCACGCGATGGTGGAAACGCGCATGAAGAGTTTGATAAAAGCCAAAAAACGTAGCTACTGGCGCCGGTTCGTCGACGGACTAACGAGAGAAACATCGATGAGCACTCTTTGGAGTACGGCCCGGCGCTTACGAAACCGAAACAGTACTAATGAGAGCGTGGAATATTCAAACCGTTGGATATTCGATTTTGCCAAGAAGGTTTGTCCGGATTCCGCCCCGGCACAGAAGATCTACCGCGCCGCGTCCCCTCACAATAACGCGAACGAAACACCGTTTTCGATGGTGGAGTTCTCACTTGCTCTCTTATCCTGTAACAATAAAGCCCCAGGGCCAGACAGAATCAAATTTAACTTGTTAAAGAATCTGCCAGACTCTGCCAAGAGACGCTTGTTGAATTTATTTAATAAGTTTCTTGAGGGTAATATTGTCCCTCATGACTGGTGGCAAGTGAAGGTCGTCGTGATTCAAAAATCAGGAAAACCAGCCTCCGACCACAACTCGTATCGACCGATTGCAATGCTGTCCTGTATCCGAAAGTTGTTCGAGAAAATGATCTTGTTTCGCCTCGATAATTGGGTTGAAGCAAATGGTTTACTGTCAGATACACAATTTGGTTTCCGCAAAGGCAAAGGGACGACCGATTGTCTTGCGTTGCTCTCAACAGAAATTCAAATGGCTTATGCTAGCAAAGAGCAGATGGCATCAGTTTTCCTAGATATAAAGGGGGCTTTTGATTCAGTTTCTATCAAAATTCTTTCTGAGAAGCTGCACCAGCATGGTCTTTCACCGACTTTAAACAACTTTTTGCTATCTGAAAAACATATGCATTTTTCGCATGGTGATTTATCGACATCACGATTTAGCTACATGGGTCTTCCCCAGGGCTCATGCCTAAGTCCCCTTCTCTATAACTTTTACGTGAATGACATTGACGAATGTCTTGTCAATTCCTGGACGCTAAGGCAGCTTGCAAATGACGGTGTGGTCTCTATTACAGGTCCCAAAGCCGTCGATCTGCAAGAACCATTGCAAGATACCTTGGACAATTTGTCTGCTTGGGCCCTCCAGTTAGGTATCGAGTTCTCCACGGAGAAAACTGAGCTAGTCGTATTTTCAAGGAAGCGTGAACCAGCGCAACTACAGCTTCAATTAATGGGTCAAACTATTGCTCAGGTTTCAACTTTCAAATATCTCGGGGTCTGGTTCGACTCTAAAGGAACCTGGGGATGTCACATTAGGTATCTGAAACAGAAGTGCCAACAAAGGATCAATTTTCTTCGTACAATTACCGGAACATGGTGGGGTGCCCACCCAGGAGACCTGATCAGGCTGTACCAAACAACAATATTGTCGGTGATGGAGTACGGGAGTTTTTGTTTCCGCTCCGCTGCGAACATTCATTTCATCAAACTAGAGCGAATCCAATATTGTTGTTTGCGTATTACTTTGGGTTGCATGCACTCGACACATACGATGAGTTTAGAAGTGCTGGCGGGCATCCTTCTGCTGAAAAATCGATTTTGGAACCTCTCATATCGATTGCTCGTCCAATGCGATATCTTGAACCCGTTAGTAATTGCAAATTTCGAAAGGCTTGTCGAGCTCAATTCTCAAACCCTATTTATGTCCTTGTACTTCGATTACATGGCACAAAATATCAATCCTTCTTCATACTATCCCAACAGTGTCAATCTCTTTCATGATTCTGATTCAACTGTATTCTTCGACACATCGATGAAAGACGAGATTCGTGGAATCCCGGATCACATACGTCCTCAAGTGATCCCAAGCATCTTTCGTAGTAAATTTCGAGAAGTCGACTGCAACAAGATGTTTTACACCGACGGGTCAAGCCTCGACGGCTCCGCTGGCTTCGGTATATTCAATCAAAACCTCACCGCCTCATTCAAACTCAATGATCCTGCTTCAGTTTACGTCGCAGAACTTGCTGCTATTCAATATACCCTTGGGATCATTGATACTTTGCCCACCGATTATTACTTTATTGTTTCGGATAGCCTCAGCTTAATCGAGGCTCTCCGTTCAATGAAACCTAGAAAGCACATTCCATATTTTCTGGGGAAAATCTGGGAGCGCCTGCGTGCTTTGTCTGTAAGGTCGTACAAGATTACCTTAGTTTGGGTTCCCTCGCATTGCTCCATTCCAGGCAATGAAGGAGCAGACTCTTTAGCTAAGGCGGGCGCTTTACAAGGTGACATATATGAAAGACCAATTAGCTTCAGCGAATTTTTCAGTATTACTCATCAGAGAACCCTCGAAAGTTGGCAAACTTCATGGAGCAATGGTGAACTGGGAAGGTGGCTACATTCGATAATCCCTAAGGTATCGACGAAACCTTGGTTCAGGGGGATGGATGTGGGTCGGGATTTCATTCGCGTGATGTCTCGGCTCATGTCCAATCACTACACGCTGGACGCACATCTCCGGCGTATTGGGCTCGTGGATAGCGGTATCTGTGCTTGTGGCGACGATTATCACGAAATCGAACATGTTGTCTGGGTATGCGCCGAGTACTGTTCTGCCAGATCTCAACTATTCGATTCCCTTCGGGCCCGAGGAAGATCACCCAATGTCCCGGTTCGAGATGTACTAGCAAGCCGCGATATTCTCTACATGTCCCTTATATACACGTTCCTCAAAACCATCAATATCCAAATTTAAATGCCCCTATATTTTCTCTTATCATTCCCAGAAGTGCCCTCTTCCGCCTACCGTACCCCAACGATGGTTTGATACGACTCCAAGACGAGACAAAATATCTCTCGAATGAACCAACATCACGAGATCTACAGTACAACATCACACGGGCAACGCGGTGTGTTTCCGATCCGTATCTGAGCCGTACTAAGAAATCGTCTGGAGGAACCCCTGCCGGCTCGAGGAAAACCGCCCGGCTAATACTCCCAATACTTGATGCATTCGTTCGAATCTGTAACCCTGGCCGTTGATTCCTGATGCCGGAAACTGAAAGTTTATATCCCCCCCCCCGTTCAGCCTTGTCCACCCTCTCTCCCATGTCTCTGATACACAGATGTATGTTTTCACCCCCTTCTCCCCTTGAATATCTTCCCAAAACTTATGTGCCTCCCTATCTTCTAGTTTTAGTAGATCAATCCGTTCGAATCTGTAATCCTGGCCGTTAATTCCTGATGCCGGAAACTGAAAGTTTATATCCCACCACGTTCAGTCTTGTCCACCCTCCCTCCCATGTCTCTGATACACAGATGTATGACTTCACCCCCTTCTCCCCTTGAATATCTTCCCAAAACTTATGTGCCCCCCTATCTTCTAGTTTGAGTTGATCAATATTTAATCTCGTTAAGAAATGCACAACAGTACCACTACTTTAAAATAGCCCTAATTAATTTCCCCTAATCTTGAACCACTCTCTCTAGTTATTTCTAGTTAATAAGCTTGTAAAATGTTCCGCTTAGTTAATAATTAATTTCTCCTACAATCTCCCTTCTAAAAATCATAAAGTGAATTACTATACAAAGAACACACAAAATGACCCGTCCCCCAAATCTTACGAATATTATATTATACCCTCTTTTATATGTATAAGTTAGCTGCAAAGTTTTTTTTTTAATTTCATTATATAAAACAAAATAATATTGAAATGTGTAACCCCCTAGTTTTAAGAAATTCAAAATGTAAAATAATGAAAAAATGGCACCTTTAAGCTAACGCATACGTGCCTTTTTTTTCAATTTGTTTATTTGATAAGGCACGTATGCGTTAGCTTAAAGGTGCCATTTTTTCATTGTTTTACATTTTGAATTTCTTAAAACTAGGGGGTTACACATTTCAATATTATTTTGTTTTATATAATGAAACTAAAAAAAAACTTTACAGCTAACTTATGTATATAAAAGAGGGTATAATATAATATTCGTAAGATTTGGGGGGCGGGTGATTTTGTGTGTTCTTTGTATAGTAATTCACTTTATGATTTTTAGAAGGGAGATTGTAGGAGAAATTAATTATTAACTAAGCGAAACATTTTACAAGCTTATTAACTAGAAATAACTAGAAAGAGTGGTTCAAGATTAAGGGGAATTAATTAGGGCTATTTTAAAGTAGTGGTACTGTTGGGCATTTCTTAACGAGATTAAATATTGATCAACTAAAACTAAGCACTTAAGTTTTGGGAATATATTCAAGGGGAGAAGGGGGTGAAGTCATACATCTGTGTATCAGAGACATGGGAGGGAGAGCGGACAAGGCTGAAGGGGGGGGGGGGGGGTGAGATATAAACTTTCAGTTTCCGGCATCAGGAATTAACGGCCAGGATTACAGATTCGAACGGATTGATCAACTAACACTAGAAGATAGGGGGGTACATAAGTTTTGGGAAGATATTCAAGGGGAGAAGGGGTGAAGTCATACATCTGTGTATCAGAGACATGGGAGAGAGGGTGGACAAGGTTGAACGGGGGGGGGGGGATATAAACTTTCAGTTTCCGGCATCAGGAATCAACGACCAGGATTACAGATTCGAACGGATGTATCAAGTATTGGGACGCCGGGCGGTTTTCCTCGAGCCGGCAGGGGTTCCTCCAGACGATTTCGTAGTACGGCTCAGATACGGATCGGGAACACACCGCGCTGCGTGTGTGATGTTGTACTGTAGATCTCGTGATGTTGGTTCATTCGACAGATGTTTTGTCTCGTCTTGGAGTCGTATCAAACCATCGTTGGGGTACGGTAGGCGGAAGAGGGCACTTCTGGGAATGATAAGAGAAAATATAGGGGCATTTAAATTTGGATATTGATGGTTTTGAGGAACGTGTATATAAGGGACATGTAGAGAATATCGCGGCTTGCTAGTACATCTCGAACCGGGACATTGGGTGGTCTTCCTCGGGCCCGAAGGGAATCGAATAGTTGAGATCTAGCAGAACAGTACTCGGCGCATGACCAGACAACATGTTCGATTTCGTGATAACCGTTGCCACAAGCGTAGATACCGCTATCCACGAGCTTAATACGCCGGAGATGTGCGTCCAGCGTGTAGTGATTGGACATGAGCCGAGACATCACGCGAATGAAATCCCGACTCACATCCATCCCTCTGAACCAAGGTTTCGTCGATACCTTAGGGATTATCGAATGTAGCCACCTTCCCAGTTCACCATTGCTCCATGAAGTTTGCCAACTTTCGAGGGTTCTCTGATGAGTGATACTGAAAAATTCGCTGGAGCTAATTGGTCTTTCATATATGTCACCTTGTAAAGCGCCCGCCTTAGCTAAAGAGTCCGCTTCTTCATTACCTGGAATGGAGCAATGCGAGGGAACCCAAACTAAGGTAATCTTGCACGATCTTACAGACAAAGCACGCAGGCGCTCCCAGATTTTCCCCAGAAAATATGGAATGTGCTTTCTAGGTTTCATTGAACGGAGAGCCTCGATTGAGCTGAGGCTATCCGAGACAATAAAGTAATGATCGGTGGGCAAAGTATCAATGATCCCAAGGGTATACTGAATAGCAGCAAGTTCTGCGACGTAAACTGAAGCAGGATCATTGAGTTTGAATGAGGCGGTGAGGTTTTGATTGAATATACCGAAGCCAGTGGAGCCGTCGAGGCTTGACCCGTCGGTGTAAAACATCTTGTTGCAGTCGACTTCTCGAAATTTACTATGAAAGATGCTTGGGATCACTTGCGGACGTGTGTGATCCGGGATTTCACGAATCTCGTCTTTCATCGATGTGTCGAAGAATACAGTTGAATCAGAATCATGAAAGAGATTGACACGGTTGGGATAGTATGAAGAAGGATTGATATTTTGTGCCATGTAATCGAAGTACAAGGACATAAATCGGGTTTGAGAATTGAGCTCGACAAGCCTTTCGAAATTTGCAATTACTAACGGGTTCAAGATATCGCATAGGATGAGCAATCGATATGAGAGTTTCCAAAATCGATTTTTCAGCAGAAGGACGCCCGCCAGCACTTCTAAACTCATCGTATGTGTCGAGTGCATGCAACCCAAAGTAATACGCAAACAACAATATTGGATTCGCTCTAGTTTGATGAAATGAATGTTCGCAGCGGAGCGGAAACAAAAACTCCCGTACTCCATTACCGACAATATTGTTGTTTGGTACAGCCTGATCAGGTCTCTTGGGTGGGCACCCCACCATGTTCCGGTTATTGTACGGAGAAAGTTGATCCTTTGCTGGCACTTCTGTTTCAGATACCTAATGTGACATCCCCAGGTTCCTTTAGAGTCGAACCAGACCCCGAGATATTTGAAAGTTGAAACCTGAGCAATAGTTTGACCCATTAATTGAAGCTGTAGTTGCGCTGGTTCACGCTTCCTTGAAAATACGACTAGCTCAGTTTTCTCCGTGGAGAACTCGATACCTAGCTGGAGGGCCCAAGCAGACAAATTGTCCAAGGTATCTTGCAATGGTTCTTGCAGATCGACGGCTTTGGGACCTGTAATAGAGACCACACTGTCATCTGCAAGCTGCCTTAGCGTGCAGGAATTGACAAGACATTCGTCAATGTCATTCACGTAAAAGTTATAGAGTAGGGGACTTAGACATGAGCCCTGGGGAAGACCCATGTAGCTAATTCGTGATGTCGATAAATCACCATGCGAAAAATGCATATGTTTTTCAGACAGCAAGTTTAGCAAAAAGTTGATTAGAGTCGGTGAAAGACCATGCTGGTGCAGCTTCTCAGAAAGAATTTTGATAGAAACTGAATCAAAAGCCCCCTTTATATCTAGGAAAACTGATGCCATCTGCTCTTTGCTAGCATAAGCCATTTGAATTTCTGTTGAGAGCAACGCAAGACAATCGTTCGTCCCTTTGCCTTTGCGGAAACCAAATTGTGTATCTGACAGTAAGCCATTTGCTTCAACCCAATTATCGAGGCGAAACAAGATCATTTTCTCGAACAACTTTCGGATACAGGACAGCATTGCAATCGGTCGATACGAGTTGTGGTCGGAGGCTGGTTTTCCTGGTTTTTGAATGGCGATGACCTTCACTTGCCTCCAGTCATGAGGGACAATATTACCCTCAAGAAACTTATTAAATAAATTCAACAAGCGTCTCTTGGCAGAGTCTGGCAGATTCTTTAACAAGTTAAATTTGATTCTGTCTGGCCCTGGGGCTTTATTGTTACATGATAAGAGAGCAAGTGAGAACTCCACCATCGAAAACGGTGTTTCGTTCGCGTTATTGGGAGGGGACGCGGCGCGGTAGATCTTCTGTGCCGGGGCGGAATCCGGACAAACCTTCTTGGCAAAATCGAATATCCAACGGTTTGAATATTCCACGCTCTCATTGGTACTGTTTCGGTTTCGTAAGCGCCGGGCCGTACTCCAAAGAGTGCTCATCGATGTTTCTCTTGTTAGTCCATCGACGAACCGGCGCCAGTAGCTACGTTTTTTGGCTTTTATCAAACTCTTCATGCGCGTTTCCGCCATCGCGTACTGTCGGTAGCTAGCTGGCAGCCCGTCGTCCCGGATGGTCTTATACGCAGCGGCCTTCTCCGCGTACACGTCTGAGCACTCTTTGTCCCACCATGGATTGGGAGGACGCCCGCGTGAATTCGCGTCTGGTACGCGTTTAGTCTGAGCTTGAATCGCGGTATCGAGAATCAAGCCAGCCAGGAACCCGTACTCTTCCTCCGGAGGAAGCTCTTGAGTGCACTCGATTTTGTCGGATATCGCGGACGCGTAGCTCTTCCAATCAATATTTCGTGTGAGGTCATACGAAACATTGATTGTAGTCGGTGGCCCTGAACCGTTAGCAATATTAATTACGATTGGCAGATGGTCGCTGCCGTGGGGATCAGAGACTACCTTCCACATGCAATCTAACCGCAGCGATGTCGAGCAGAGGAACAGGTCTAAGGCGCTCGGACGCGCTGGAGGGGCAGGAATCCGTGTCATTTCACCCGTATTCAAAATGGTCATATTGAAGTTGTCGCAAAGCTCATGGAGTAGGGTAGATCGATTATCGTCATGAAGGCAACCCCATGCCGTGCCGTGGGAGTTGAAGTCACCTAAAACTAGCCTCGGTGCGGGGAGGAGTTCCGCAATATCGCAAAGCCGTCGGTGGCTAACTATGGCTCTAGGGGGGATGTAGGTGGAAGCAATGCAAAGGTCTTTGCCTTTAATTCTGGTTTGGCAAGCGACAACTTCAATGCCTGGTGTCGAGGGGAGGTCGATCCGATTGAAAGAATAGCACTTTTTGATCCCCAAAAGTACTCCTCCGTAAGAGTCTTCTCGATCCAAGCGAATAATATTAAAATCGTGAAAGTGTAGGGTTATTTCTGAAGTGAGCCATGTCTCGCATAGGGCAAATGCATCGCATTTCAAATTATTTAGTAAGATTTTAAACGAATCGATTTTCGGGATAATACTTCTGCAATTCCACTGTAGAACAGTGATTAAATCCTTGACCTCGTTCGATGAATTAGCCATCGAAGGATACAATCGCAGAAAGGAGGGGCCATTTCGCAGTGAACTGCATCAAGAATGTTTTTACTGCGGGGAGAAAGCTTATCAAGATACTTTTAAGGGGGTCAGAAATGTTCAACGCTGTAAGAATACGGTCCACAATGTCAGAGAAATTTATTAAGCCAGCACTGTTTTCTTTCTCTGGCTGAGATATGGGAACACTTGGGGTTTTTGATGTTCCTGGAAGTGCTGGGAACTCCTTTTCTGAGATCAGGTTACTGAGACCAGGAGCGACTTGCTTCGGTTTTACAACAGTACTTCCTTGAGTAGTTATTTTAGGGGGACCATGAAGAGACACCTTGTGGCCTTTACGACGAAGCTTGGAAGAGGAAATGTTCTTCCTTTTTCTACTACTTCTAGGCACAGCAGAAGATGTTCCCTCCTGGGGTTCATCACAGTCACCTTCGTCAGTAGACAAGTTGGTAAAGATGTTCGTAGAGACAGGTGGCGTAGCTATCTTAAGCATTTCTGCAAAAGATCGCTTAGAGCGTCCCTGAAGGGAACGCTTAAGATTTTCCTCGCGCTGTTTGTACGCGGGACATGAAGGGAGATCATGTGGGTTTCCCCCACAGTAGAGACACTTTTCGACATCTCTACCACAGGAATCATCCGCATGATTCCCACCGCATTTCCCACAGCGGGCTTTATTGCTACAATGGGAGGCTGTGTGTCCCAATTGTTTGCAATTAGTACAGTTCATGACCCGCGGCACAAAGAGGCGAACAGGTAGACGAACCTTGTCAAAGAGGAGGTAATTGGGCAGGGCAGAGCCGGCGAAGGTCACCCGATAAGAGTCTGAGTTGACGTATGTTTTCTTCCCGTCAGCTGCGACTGATGCTGAATGCAAACGTTTGCATTCCAGTATCTTCACTGGCTTAAGCATGGGGTCTTTGAAACAGCCAGTCCCATATTTTAGCAGGTCCTCGCAATTCAGACTCGAATCGGAAACGACCCCACTGACTTCAACCCTGCTAGCTGGAATATAAACCCTGTACTCCCTTGTAAAGGGCTCGTAGCCAGCAATATCATTTGCCTGAGTTGAACTGTTAACAACCACCCGAAGCTTATCAGGGCGAATTTTCGATATTTCTGTCACGGCCGAATACCGGTCTGTCAGAACGCGAGAAATCTGCAACAGATTCAAACACTTTTTTTCTTTGGTCCGAAAGAAGATCACAAATGGCCCGGTGGCCGAGCTCGGATATACTTTGAGCCGGGGAGCCGATTTTGTTTCGACGTCCATCTCACCTTGAGATGAACCGCCGTCAGGGGAAGTCATTTTTGCACGGGCCTATTGCCCAGTGCACGTTATTAAGACAACCAAGAAGGGGAAACGAAAACTAATACTTAGCTTGTGTAGGTAACGGTATCCTGACGGCTTACTAGAAGAACACTGCTTCACTTCACTGACCGGCTAACGGTACAGAAACAGAAACACAAAAGAAGGGAAAAAATACTGAAACCTCAACTAGGCGTAGAGTGTGCAAATAACCTTGAACGCGGATTAACACTATTTGTCGCTATAGAGTGTACGGACCGATGACAAAAGACTTCTATCTCGACTGAGTGCTCGATAACGAATGACATACGTGCCTTATCAAATAAACAAATTGAAAAAAAAAACTCATGGCCATCGATGGCGATCATAGAATTTGTAATCGTGCTATTCATCCATGTTTCTGTCATGCATATTATGTCGGCTTTACTATTCGCAAATGTCATTTTTAACTCATCGAACTTAGTGAAACTACGTGCACAAAGACTTTGTACATTGATGTGACAAATATTCAGTTTTTCTTCGGAGAATGCAGCATTTATTACTGCTTTCGAAATAATACTGTTTGTGGAGACACTATCTATTGGAAAACTAGCCATTTTCAATTATTGGAACAAACATTGAACGACCCCCTTCATCACAGCCCAAAACACCGATTGTGCACACAGTAATTGAGAATTTAAATTTTACCCTATACATATAAACTACTAGCGTATTCATTCATTCGTTACTTTAGTATCCACTAAAGGTTTGCTTCCCAGTAAAACTTAGTCGGTAACACAACTAACGGAAGCCCATTCCCAGTTGGTCCGTCTAGCTCAAGCCGATGCATTCCACGAAGAATTAAGAGCCTTAAAAACAGAAAATAGCGTGTCAAAACGATCATCAATCCGATTGCTAAACCCGTTTATAGACCAGAGGGGAACAGTGAGAGTGGGGGGAGGTTGAGACTATCAGACAAATCCTTTCCCGCAAAGCATCCAGCCCTATTGCCCAGCTTTCATCCTTTTACCCGATTGCTCTTCACATCCTACCACCTTAAACTGCTTCATGGTGGTGGCCAACTTACGCTTACCCTCGTACGTGAAGAATATTGGCCGATAAATGGTCGGCGCATGATACGAAGTGTGATACGAGCATGTTTTAGATGTGTCAGAGCAGATCCCGTCCCGGTTCAGCAGCGTTTTGGTCAGTTGCCCGTACCCCGAGTCACCGCAAGTCGACCCTTCACAGTCACCGGAGTCGATTATGCTGGACCAGTTTACCTCCGAGCACCACACAAACGAGCATCATCACCGAAATCGTACATCAGCGTATTTATATGCTTTTCGACGAAGGCGGTGCATCTAGAACTCGTTTCGGATCTTACAACAGCTGCTTTTCTAGTCGCCTTCCGAAGATTCACTTCCGTCCTGGTTTGCCAGCTCATGTTCACTCCGATAATGGAGCTAACTTCCAAGGTGCCAAAAATGGGCTTCGCGAATTGTACCAACTATTGGAAGACGAGAAGGAGATGGACATCATCCAATCAAAGCTTGTCCGTGATGGAACATGAAGCGGCAGTAAAGGTCGCTAAGAAACATCTACATCGTCAATTGGGAAACTCGCGACTGTCCTTCAAGGACATGTGCATCGTGTTATCTCAAATTGAAGCGAGCATGAATTCCCGTCCATTAGTGCAATTAACAGAGGACCCGAATGATCTCAACGCGCTGACTCCTGCACACTTTCTCATTGGAGCAACGATGTATGCGATTCCTGATCCGGACGTGCGGAGCATACCAATTAATCGCCTTGATCATTACCAGCGAATGCAAATGCTGCATCAGCAATTTTGGCACAGGTGGCGTACGGAATATTTGCAAGAGTTACAGCGTGAAACGAGCGTTCATTCTGAGAACACAAGCATAAAACTCGGACAGTTGGCAGTCGTTCTTGATGACTTTCAGGCTCCTTTGAAATGGCCACTGGCTCGTATCGTAAACCTTCATCCTGGACAAGACGGTCTAGTTCGAGTGGTCACATTAAGAACTGCTAAAGGTATCATTCAACGTCCGGTAGTGAAAATTTGTCTGCTGCCAACACAATGTGAGGAAACCTATAATGCAGGAGGAGCGACAGGAAAGGACTCAACCAATACCGGCCATCGATGTTCCCGACATGAAACTGTAAAAGAAAATATGAATAACAATTAAGATTAAGTGAAATTATGATTTAGTTCCTAAACTTATCGTAAGAAATTTGTAGCTTCTAGAAACTAAGTAGAATTGTCCGCGAGCAAAACCGCAAGTTGATGGAAACTGACATTTCAAGGTGGTGGCGATGTTTTAGGCCAGATCAAATGTCAAATGTATGCACACCCTGTTAGATACCATTTTCCATCGTTACACTTGTCATCGCTTCGTGTATGCGAATCATCTTCGCTATTCTCATTATATCTCGCGCCAATAAGAAAATCAGGTCAGGGCAGATAGAATAAAACCGCCAGTCGAATAAGACCGAAATAAAGTTTGGAGTTTCAGTTAAATTGAGTTTCCAAGTGTTGAGTTAATATAGAGGAAAAAGGTGAATTCGTGTCCTGAAATTAATTGATGACTCCCAAGTGCTTGTGGCGACAATTGTTAGAGTGCGATTGCTTTCATTGACCTGTTGGCGCTATTGTTGATTTTGGCTTGCGTTTTCATGCGTAGAACGTTTTATTTATTTATTAACAGATTAAGGCCGAAGTGGCCTGTGCCGTATACAAAAGATTCCTCCATTCCACTCGGTCCATGGCCGCGCGTCGCCAGCCACGCAGTCTGCGAAGGGTCCGCAAATCGTCTTCCACCTGGTCGATCCATCGTGCTCGCTGCGCGCCATGTCTTCTTGTACCGGTCGGATTGCAATTGAGAACCGTTTTCACCGGGCTATTGTCCGACATTCTGGCTACGTGCCCGGCCCACCGTAGTCGTCCGATTTTCGCGGTATGACAGATGGGCGGCTCCCCCAACAGCTGATGCAGCTCATGGTTCATTCGCCGTCTCCATGTGCCGTCTTCCATCTGCACTCCACCGTAGATGGTACGCAGCACTTTCCATTCGAAGACACCAAGTGCGCGTTGGTCCTCCACGAGCATGGTCCAGGTCTCGTGCCCGTAGAGAACTACCGGTCTAATCAGCGTCTTGTAGATGGTCAACTTCGTGCGACGGCGAATTCTGTTCGACCGAAGTGTCTTGCGGAGGCCAAAGTAAGCTCGATTTCCTGCCACGATGCGTTTACGAATCTCTCTGCTGGTATCATTGTCGGCGGTCACCAGTGAGCCCAAGTACACGAACTCTTCAACCACCTCGATTTCGTCGCCACCGATGCAAACTCGAGGCGGGCGGTTCTCATTCTCTTCTCGTGAACCTCTTCCTATCATGTACTTTGTCTTCGACGTGTTGATGGCAAGTCCGACGCGCTTGGCTTCTCTTTTCAGTCTGATGTAGACTTCCTCCATCTTCTCAAAGTTTCGTGCAATAATATCAACGTCATCGGCGAAGCCAAGTAGCTGAACGGACTTTGTGAAAATCGTACCACTCGTGTCGATCCCTGCTCTTCTTATTACACCTTCCAGCGCGATGTTGAATAACAGACACGAGAGACCATCACCTTGCCGTAACCCTCTGCGTGATTCGAAGGGACTCGAGAGCGTCCCTGAGACACGTACTACGCACATCACCCGATCCATCGTCGCCTTCACTAATCGCGTCAGTTTGTCCGGGAATCCGTACTCGTCCATAATCTGCCATAGCTGATCTCGATCGATAGTGTCGTATGCGGCTTTGAAGTCGATGAACAAATGATGTGTGGGCACATTGTACTCGCGGCATTTCTGCAGTACTTGACGAAGAGCGAACACCTGGTCCGTGGTAGATCGTTCGCTCATGAAACCCGCGTGGTACTGCCCCACGAACTCTCTTGCAATTGGTGATAGTCGACGGCATAGTATTTGGGAGAGTACCTTGTAGGCGGCGTTCAGCAGGGTGATTGCTCGATAATTACAGCAATCCAGCTTGTCGCCCTTTTTGTAGATAGGACACACGACACCTTCCATCCACTCCTCCGGTAAAATCTCCTCCTCCCAAATCTTGGTAATCACCCAGTGCAGCGCTTTAGCCAGTGGCTCGCCACCGTGTTTTAGTAGCTCGCTTGGTATTTGGTCAACCCCAGCGGCTTTATTATTTTTGAGCCGGCTGATCTCCTCCTGGATTTCTTGGAGATCCGGAGCCGGTAGTGTAGTGTCTTCCGCGCGTGCTCCCAGGTGCGTTACCGTGCCATCCTCGTCGTCTGCTGCATCGCCGTTCAGGTGTTCTTCGTAGTGCTGCCGCCACCTCTGGATCACCTCACACTGGTCCGTGAGAAGATTCCCGTTTGTATCTCTGCACATGTCGGCCTGTGGTACGTGGCCCCTGCGCGAGCGGTTCAACTTCTCGTAGAATTTCCGTGTGTCTTTAGCGCAGTACAGCTGCTCCATCGCTTCGCGATCTCGGTCTTCCTGCTGGCGCTTTTTGGTCCGGAAAACCGAGTTCTGCCTGTTCCGTGCCTGTTTATATCGCGCCTCGTTCGCCCTCGTGCGGTGTTGCAGCATTCTCGCCCATGCTGCATTCTTCTCTTCGACTAACTGCTCGCATTCGCCGTCGTACCAGTCGCTTCTTCAGTCCGGGCCCACCGTACCTAGTGCAGTGGCTGCGGTGCTACCTATGACGGATCGGATATCTCTCCAGCCATCTTCAAGGGCAACTGCGCCTAGCTGCTCTTCCGTTGGTAGTGCCACTTCCAACTGCTGCGCGTATTCTTGAGCCACTCTGCCATCTTGTAGCCGCTCGATGTTTAGCCGCGGCGTTCGGCTTCGACGAGAGCTATGCACTGTCGAAAGTTTTGAGCGCAGGCATACTGCAACCAGGTGGTGGTCCGAATCTATATTCGCACTGCGATTAGAACGCGTAGAACGTTACGCATTTTAAATCCGGTCACAACATATATATATATATATATATATATATATATATATATATATATATATATATATATATATATATATATATATATATATATATATATATATATATATATATATATATATATATATATATATATATATATATATATATATATATATATATATATATATATATATATATATATATATATATATATATATATATATATATATATATATATATATATATATATATATATATATATATATATATATATATATATATATATATATATATATATATATATATATATATATATATTAGGGTGACAATAAAACCATTTTTGAAATTACTAATCTACACCCCCTAGCGTCGTTCCAAATCATGAAAAAATGACACTGTCCAAATTTGAGCGAAATCGGCTAACCCTAACCCCTCCCCCAACGAGCCTAAAGTTTGTATGGGATTTTTGGCTATAATGTATGGGGAAACAATCACAGTTCACATTATCGCCCCTAGAGGTCGCTGTAAACTTCCGAACACGGACCTAGAAAGGAGTTAAGCTTTTGAAGATATGCCGAACAAGTTTGTCGAAGACTGCAAGACAATCCAACCAACCGTTAAAGAGTTATTAACGTTTAAAGTTGGATACTGCTGCTTAACATGCGCAAAGGGCGTACTCCGCTTATCTCATATATGTGACCCACATGCAAAGGTGGGGCAAGGTTAGGAAAAACTCATATATATCTGAAACGACGAGAGATAGAAAGTTATTATGTTCCTCAAAGTTGTAGAGAAATAAAAGGACTTTTTGGTTTCACTGGAAAATTTCAGGATTTCTCAGCATGGTGGCGGTAATGAGCCAAGCAATTTAAAGGGAATGCTCCTATCTGTACAGCGCTAAGAGATGGAGCATTTGGATGTTCTACAAAGTTGTAGAGTAGCAAAAAATACTTTATTCTCTCATTTGAAAAATGCAAAATTCCATCACATGGTGGGGCCAGTGAGCAAAATTCATTCAAAGTAATACGCCTATCTATACAATGGTAAGAGATAATGCAATCTGATGTTCTACGAAGTTGTAGAGCATTTCAAAGGCTTTCGTGTATAAATATAATTTAGGCCGCATAGTGGTGCTAACATCCATATATTATCGAGAATGAATATATTTTGTTTTCTATTTTTTCCGCACAATAGCGTTAGAAAATCAAACTAGTTTAAAATAATACTCTTATTTCTTGTGCAGAGATTCTTTTATTATACATAATATGTTACAGATTTAAGACTCTCAGGTTATAATAAAATTTATATTCTTGACTTTCTTTGTAATCCCATTGATATTTCTCCTGTTGCCTCATTTATTAACCTTTTTTAATTTTTTGAAGCAACTGTTGACTAGTTCTAAGAACGCTCTCTCCTCAAAGACGTCATGAACAATGCCGCGCGTCAGTGCTCGTTGATTGCCTCCCGCAGAAGAAGCGTACTCTATGCGCCGTGAACTCATTTAGACAGGCATTGGTTGCACGATTACAGGGCTGATATTTTGGCGATAGGTGAGAACTACTAGGGTCATTCGAATGCCGATTAGTGGCTTTTTCATCATATCTGGTCTCATTTATAAGTTAGGAATAGGGCTCAAAATATATTCTGTCACCTTACGCGGACTACTAGACTTAAACAGTACATTCCGCTAATAATACATCACCAGATATTTGAATTTTGCTTTGTGCGACTATTCCGGCAAGGAAGGATCGTCTCCTGCTATAACTGCAACATTGCTGCCGGCGCTCGTCGATCGCTCTGTCGTAGTAGAGACTGAACCGGCTGGGTAGTGTCATTTTGCTTTGTGCGTTTCATCGCGCATGTTGCTTGCTATCGCCGCAGAGATGTGGTGTATGTTGTTGCCGTTGGTGCTCGTTGGTCGCCTCGAGACGTGCCATGTGCTGCGAACCCAACTCAATTGATATTGGTTATACGAGTATGGGACTGATACTTCGGCAGTAAGCAAAGGGTGCTAGGGCAATTTGAATGCCGGATGAACAATAGTCAAATTAGATTCCAGCTCCGAGCAGCTTTTTAGGTACCTGTGCAAATTCTTAGCTCGATCTCTGAAACTATATTTTTGCACCTACTGTTTAAATTTTACATGGGATTTTGTGTGGGAAAATTAACTTTCATAAAATAATTCCACAAGGAGGTGCGCATTGCTTCCTAAAAATAAATCGTTATGTGACATTTATAGGAAATTCAACACAGAAACAAAGTCTCGAAAACCACAAAACGATTTGGCGCTTGAGAAAAAGTTATTAAACAGAAACCAATTGATGCTCTGACGATTGATAAAAAAAAATCATTTTTTCTAGCACCACTACTGTTGGTTGTCCAATTATATGAAATTTTGTTTTGATTTACTCTTAATGTGTCTAAATCATTTATTTATACTGTTTGGCCACCTTGTAAGGGTTTTGATAGATAAATTGAGGCTTCTTTTGTACATAATAAGAGAAAGTTAAAATTTTTGTATATAATTAGACTGTCAGCAGCAATGATGCTATGAAATATGAAATTTTCATCGATCTTCAGAGCATCAATCGGTTTTCGATTAATAACTTTTTCAACAAGCCTCAGATCGTTTCGTGGTCTTCTAGACTTTATTTCCTTGATAAATTTCCTATAAAAATCAGACATCTATTTATTTTTAGGAAGTAACGGACGACTCTTGGAAGAATTATTTTGCAAAAGACGATTTCCTCATAAGAAATCCTATGTGGGCGCAAAAATATAGTTTCACCGATCGAGCTAAACATTTTCAGAGGGAGCTAAATGTATACCAATAAGTTACCCTGAGCAAAATTTTTTTTCATATAACCATGTCTCACTCTAATGGTCAATTTTTCATCACATCTGGTACCACACATAACTTCCAAACACATGGACTACCATTCCAACTTTGGAATGGTAGTCCATGTGAGATCATGAAAACATGGATTACCATTCCAAAGTACTAAGTAACTCAACAGTGACATTAGTTTAAGGACCCCAAAGTAGGCTAATTAAATACCAATACCGCGGCGGAACCCTTTATACAATGAAGCTCCATTTTTATCGTGACTAACACCTTACATTTCAATATACGGGCCCTTTTAAAAATTTCGGTTGGGAAGTCATATAAGGTTTGGTACACTTATATCTTTTGCTGTACTGCATATAATTAATAATTTTCTTGCCATTTTGTCGAAAATAAGTTCAACAATGTTGTCATAACGAAAAACTGTTTTGAAAAATTACTCGAAAACTCCTCGGAAATGGCGAAAAAATTCAGCTCATCTCGGTCAGACCTGTCAATATGATGCACCAACCGAACATTTAAATGAATATAGGTCCACTGTAGATTTGTTTCATTTTGTGTTGAACTGTTTAGAGCGTACAGGGTCCTCAAAGGGCTTTAAGGGAATTATTTGTGAGCTGAACACGGCTGTTTTGTGAATCTGTTTGTGTTAGCAGAGGCAATTATTTTCATTTCTGATTAGAGAGTACCATACACGACGAAAACCGGATTTTAAGACATTGCTCTCCGCCGTGACCATTTTCCAGGATGGTATGTTGCCTAATATCCATGCCATTCTGCCGTCAGGCGTTGGCAGGAGAAACAGTGCCGAGAAAACCAGAACCTACCCTTTTCAGGACGACAATTGATGATGAGTTTTGATATTCCTTCTCTCTCTTTTGTTGGCGCATCATATTTTTTTAAATTAAGCTATGACTTTCTTGAAAACAACACACACTTTCCTAACCATTGATTTGTTTTATTATGAAAGACACAATAGGTAGGCCATGCTGGTTTCTTGGGAGACATAATAATGGTTGAGGTCTGGAAGCATAGATCAATTTTGAAGTTCTGCGGACGACCTTCGTTGCAAACTGCTTTCGGGGAGCTTTCAATCCGGTGGATTTACGAACTGTTTGGCACGGGTCATAGCACGAAATTACTGCCGATGCTAGCTAGTAGCATAACGACGGTCAAATGAGTGATGAGAAAAACCGACCGACCGTTGTATAGTCGCGCGAATATGCACTAGTATCGTTCACTCGCTCGTCACTTCTATTAAAAAATTTCAATTGCTTTATAATTTACTTTTTTATTTCGACTATGTTAGTCACATTTTCTTTTTTATATTTGAACTACATTCAATTAGCTAGAGATTACTGGGTAGGGAAAGTTATGAAAATAATAGCCATAGTACTCAAGTGAGAGCAAGGATGTGGAAAACAAGAAGTACCAGGGTCGGTTGTCACGGTGAAGATAGACTTGTCTGCCTATACCAGGACACATGCTAGTGAACTCGGGTGGTTCGTAGTTATGCTGCCTAAGCTCTACCCTCATTAGCAAAAGACAAAAATTATGCCCGTACGATATTAAGCCTGTTCTAATGACCCTGCCACTTCTAGTTTTCCGATCTGTTTACTTCACATCCTTGCTCTCACTTTAGTACTATGGCTCTAATTTTCATAACTTTCCCTATCCAGTAATCTCTATTCTGTTATGACAAATCTCTTCTACTGTTCATAAATAATAAAATTTACATTTTATCCAAAGCTTGAGTTTGTGAAGCTCACAATAGAAAGCGATTTAAAAAAAATAGATTAAGGAATATTTCGTAAATATCATTTTAAAACTTGATATACTCCCTACACTTAGTATTCACGACTGAAATAAAGTAGTTTTAAATGATAGTCTCAACAAATTCGCTAAAGATACGAACTCTGTTACCATTTTTGGAAAAATTATTTCTCCATAATATTAAAACTTCAAAGATAGCGTTTTGGACAGTAAGTTTTCATCAAACTTCCACCAAATCGAATTTCTGGCCACGCCACTGACTCCAAGTAAGTAGAAACAAAGTCGTTCAACACTCGTCCCCAAGAAACTTCTTCGAATACTGCCTGTTAATTATAATACATTAAAGACCCTTTTTGATCAGGCCCCGATTTAGTCTGTCCCCATTTTATCAACCTCATGTTTGATGGACTCTAGCAGACGAACAAGGCTGAACGCTATTGAGAGTATGAACTTTAAATTGATTCAAAAAAACTTTTTTCGATTTTCGGGCTTAGCACAACATATATTTATTTAACCTCTTTGGGAAAATTTAGTTTTCCCCACGCAATACATTGATGGAAGAATTTAGATATGTTATCAATAGAGCAATAATTCGTTTGTATGTCTGTTTTATGGGCCATTTTCCGCTTATTCATTTATTTGGTTTAGCATTTGAGATTTCAAGCACTGATGTTGTCCTATGTTGTCCTATTTGAGCGATTCTCTGAGTCCTGCCACTATCTCATGTAGTATGTGTTATCAAAAACATCGCGAAGCATAAAGTTATAAATGTTCTCTATCTATATAATATACGAAGAGAGTGATAAGAGTTATATAAAATGTATCATCACATTGTTAGGTGGATTAAAAACGTTTTTATATGAAAATTCTCATAACTTCGAAAAAAGTTTAGTAGTTAGTTAATGTTTTAATGCAAATTATGCGCCCTAAAAAAAAAATTTCATGTTGTCCAAAGGGTGCTTCAGTGTAAAGTAAAAACTACAAAAGTTTTAGAAATAAAACCGTTTTTTAACCCTTCGGAAGTCGCACAAGTGGCCCAATGAACGAGCAGCCGCTGGTGCGCCAACACAGTTTTACTAGCTTTGTTAGCTGGTGGAAGGTTACAGAACACCCTGAAGCTTACATTTGGTTTTCTCGTGCAATGAAAATTACAAAAGCTAGAGCTTGCATATCTTCAGCAGATTTGTTTAAAATGTGTTTCTCTACAACTTCTACATCGAACACTCTTGAACCGTTAAAAGTTCTATTTTAAAAATTGCTAAAATGAGAATCACCCTAGCATCTGTTCAGTGATGTACCAAATCGGGTTTTTATAATTTTGGGGAAAAAACCCAAGGTTTTTTCCCGGTTAAAACGGTTTTTTCGCGGGAAGATTGGATTTTTTGCAATTTTGTGATATATTAGTAATTGAACATTAATATATTGTTATCCAAACACTTCTATTTTATTTATGAGCATTGTTGTCATAAAGTTTTGCATGTATATGAATTCTGAATTCCTCGATTGAATCATTGCTATAGCGGTGATCCAACATTTCTTTACAAATATTGTGGTTGAATAAGCGATAAAACTTTTCAACACGTTTTGGGCTAAGTCGATTGCGTTTCTTACTGTGAATCCACCTAAACGTACTAAACATTTTTTCTACTGTTGCTGATGTAGTTGATGCCGAAAGAATTCGGATTGCGATTTGTGAGAGTTCTGATTACGGTTCATACTAATGACGAATGTCAAGGCCACTCGCTTTCTGCATATTACTCACTTTTACTTTTCACCGAACTAAATAGGTATTTTCTAAATTGTGTATGAATACCTACCTCATTTCGCTAAAAGTATAGCAACCCCTAAAGTGAGTAACAAGCAGAATAAAAGTAGTTTTGGCATCAAACGATTATTCTAATTTTCACTAGTTTGAGTAACAATGACTATTGTTTCCAGTATTATATGAAACAAGTTGAAATATGGAATGGACCGAAATTAAAGTCGCAGGAACAGAAAATGCTTCGTAAAACCCGTTATAAATATATTAGAATGTGAAAATTGGATTTAAACTTCAAGTTTAAAAATCGGCCAGGAGCTTTTCGATTATGTCCTAAAGAATTGAAAACGAAAAAAAGTATATCCGGTTCTTAAAAAGGACTTTTCTTTATACAACTTTTAATCTTGAATGTAACGTTGTACGGAATTTGCAGTGAGCGAATTATACTGGATGTTCATCCTTGCCGACTTTTTCGGGTGAGAATATTCTAAGCGATTCTCATGCTCAAGGATCTCTGTCCGATTTTTACGCTTGATGTATATATTCGATCTTTATATGCTGGATATCTGGAGTGGGTTCTACAAAGTATGGTTTATCCTTGCGACTTTTATTTTCGATCTCTCAAATGTAAATGCAAGATTTTTTAACCCTCCGGAAGTCGCGCAAATGGCCCACTGAACGAGCAGCCGCTGGTGTCCTAAGATGATTTCGCTAGATTTTCAGAGCAGCGTGTACGCAGTGCACTAGCGCGACTGCCGAAAGGTTAAAAACATTAGATAAACATCATACATTCGATAAAACGAAAAAACCCATATTTTATCCGGGTTAAAATGATTTGGGAAAAAACCCAAAAATAAAAACCCGGGAAGATGGAATTTATCCCATCGGTACATCACTGCATATATGTGACCCACATGAAAAAGGTGGGGCAAGGTTAGGAAAAACTCATATATCTCTGAAACGACGAGAGATAGAAAGTTATGATGTTCCACAAAGTTGTAGAGAAATAAAAGGACTTTTTGGTTTCACTGGAAAGTTTCAGGATTTCTCCGCATGGTGGCGGTAATGAGCCAAGCAATTTAAAGGGAATGCTCCTATCTGTACAGCGCTAAGAGATGGAGCATTTGGATGTTCTACAAAGTTGTAGAGTAGCAAAAAATACTTTATTCTCTCATTTGAAAAATGCAAAATTCCACCACATGGTGGCGCCAGTGAGCAAAATTATTTCAAGGTAATACGCCTATCTATACAATGGTAAGAGATAATGCAATCTGATGTTCTACGAAGTTGTAGAGTATTTCAAAGGCTATCGTGTCTCGTTATTAAAATTGGAATTAGGCCGCATGATGAATATGAAACTAAACAAATCGCTTCTAAAGAATTTCATTTACGCCAAGTTGATACCTGTAAGTTATTTGAAAAATATACTATTTGGCAAAGCAAATTGACAGTTTACGCCGTGTTAAATTGACAGCTTCTTGAGACACTTTGTGGATGACTTGTCAAGAGACACATCTTTGGGTACTCTTTGGAACACATGCAGAAGAATTCGAAATCGAAAGGAGACGTTTGTCCAGATTCTAATACTGTGTAGAATATCATTCAATATGCTCCCACAACACAGTGGTCTAGAATGTGAATTTAGCAGCAATTTTAACTTTTTGCTAAAATTAAATGACTTAGCCTTACAACATGTTTGGTATAGTTGTTGTACTTTGCAATGCCCTTCTTTTTGTTTTAACAGATGCAGTGATGCACCGATGGGAAAAATTCCATCTTCCCGGGTTTTTATTTTTGGGTTTTAACCGGGTATTTTTCCCAAATCATTTTAACCTGGACGAAATATGGGTTTTTTCGTTTTATCGAATGTATGATGTTTATTTAATGTTTTGCCTTTTCAATAGAAAGGTATTGCAATTGCTCTGAAAACCGACTTTTTAACGGAGGCCCGGAGAACCGAGTGACATATACCATTCGATTCAGTTCGTCGAGTTCGGCAAATATCTGTGCGTGTGTATGTATGTATGTATGTGCGTTTGTGTGTGTATGTGACCAAAAATGGCACTCATTTTTCTCAGAGATGGCTGCACCGATTTTGACAACCTTAGTCTCAAATGAAAGATACAACGTTTTCATAGGCTGCTATTGAATTTCTGATGGATCCGACTTCCGGTTCCAGGAATTACAGGGTGGTAAGCACGATCTCGCAGAAAATGTCGATTTTACTAAATTCTGCAATGAATGTATAAGGGTGAAATTTTTTCCAAAATATGACCACAACTGCTTCGATTTGTAGTATTAGGTCACTAACATCCATTCAAAGTCTCTTTGGCCACATTGGCAACAATCATCGGTTATGGAAGCCCCGGCGGAAGTATCCAAATTCAGAATAACAGTCACATCGGTTTCTCGGAGATGGCTAGACCGATTCAACTTAGTCTCAAATGAAAGGTGTTGCGCCCCCGTAAATTACTATTAAATTTCATCCCGATCCGACTTCCGGTTCCGGAGTTACGGGTTGTGGCGTGCGATCACATAGCAAATTGCGATTCAAACCGATACTCCGATAAAAGCAAACAAGGTAAAAATTTCGCTAAAATGTCTCTCAAACTACTTGAATTTGGAGTTCTATATCACCGACGGCCAACCAAACTTTCGTTGGCTACATTGACCACCATAGACGGTTCCGGAAGTCCCCGGGAAAAGCGACCATCTTTCAAAATTAACGAACTCACATCAATTTCCCGGAAATTGTTGGGCCGACTTTCGCAAACTTAGTCCCAAATGATAGCTATATTATCCCCACAAATGTCTATAAAATTTCGCACGGATCGCTTATATGGTTCCGGAAATATACTCTGATTCGTCCGGTCACATATAATCCGGAATTCAAAATTTTTTTCAAGGGAAGGACCCAATGAACTTTCAGAAATCGAATTCGTATTTTTGATACCAAACATCTTTAAAATGCATGAAACGTCGAGATTTTATTTTATCTCGAAAATTTTTTTTTATAAAAATCGACTTTTTGGGACTTATCCGATTTCGCTCCGGTTTTCAATTCAATGTTACCGTGGCTGGTTTTTCTTTTGAAAAATTTTAGAACTCGAATAATGGTTTCTTCTCTTGTATATAGTTGTCAAGTCATGTGTAATAAAATTGTAATGTATACATTTGAAAGCTTTTAATAAATATAAGCAACTAAAAAATTCTCGTGTTCACGATTGAGAAAGGTACAATTGCACCGCTAGGTGAATTAAAATAGGTTTTTTAACCTTTGGGCAGTTGCGCTAGTGCACGCTGCTCTGAAAATCTAGCGAAATCGTCTTAGGGCACCAGCGGCTGCTCGTTCAGTGGGCCATAAGCGCGACTTCCGGAGGGTTAAAGAATCTTGCATTTACATTTGAGAGACCGAAAATAAAAGTCGCAAGGATAAAACATACTTTGTAGAACCCACTCAAGATATCTTAGCATGTAAAGATCGAATATATACATCAAGCGTAAAAATCGGACAGAGATCCTTGAGCATGAGAATCGCTTAGAATATTCTCACCCGAAGAAGTCGGCAAGTATGAACCTCCAGTATAATTCGCTCACAGGAAATTCCGTACAACGTTACATTCAAGATTAAAAGTTGGATAAAGAAAAGTCCTTTGTAAGAACCGGATATACTTTTTTACGGTTTTTATTCTATATGACATAATCGAAAAGCTCCTGTCCGATTTTGAAACTTGAAGTTCAAATCCAATTTTCACATTCTAGTATATTTATAACGGGTTTTACGACTTTAATTTCGGTCCATTCCATATTCCAACTTGTTTATTTATTTTATTTATTTATATTTGTTATTATATCGTCTATTTGAAAAGATATGAATATTTTTTTTAAAAAAGAATACCATTTTTAAAAAATAATTAATTTTTAAGAAAGAACACTCGCAGTTTTTACACTGAAAACTAACAATGTTCAGATCAATCAAATGAAAATAACAAATAGAAAATCTATTTGCATTCTTTAAAGATAGCTTTCAGGAAAACCATTTACATTTTGAAAATCACTTGTAACTATAAAAACAAAAATAATAAAAACTGCAATGCTTCGGTAAAATTATGCCTTTTCTCTAAAACTAAAACTCTAAAAATCTCTTGAACAAAGCGTTTTCGAAAAATGAACACATAAAGGGATATTAAAAGAAAATAAATTTTTCAAGAGCCACCCTACCTTAAATATTTAAAAATCATAACCCATGAACTATTGGAGATAGCCATATAGTTTTTCGATCAGAAATACATAACAGAACGATTTCAAAACTGTATCTCGCGTTGATACTTGCTATAAATTTCTGTTATTTTAACTACTACGAGACCAAATTTTTAACACAATATGTTACAAAAATTGTATTTTGCTATAATCTTGTCATTTAATTCTAATCGGATTGTTCAACAAAGTTGCTGTAATTCAATTGTTTCATAGCTTTATAGAGCATTATGTAACAAACATTTAAATATCTTAAAAGTTGATAATTGAACACAAGGACCAGTCTAATTTAACTAATATAAAAGAATCGGCTAACATATCTAAAACAACAGGTTTGGGCGCAAGCAGTTCTGTTATACGGCTTTGGTACCATAGTGCGCTGTTCTTTATAAACAACATGGCCATGAAGGAATTGAGAGAGGTTTGTTGAAATGATTACATGATATTAATGTACATGTATACAAACACGCACATATAGACCTTGTTCTAATTTGTCGGGCTGAGTCGATTGGAATGTGAAAATCTGGCATCTGGGACTCGGAAAAAGTTTTCAAAGTTCTAATCGCTCTCCGTACGGTTTAATGGTAATTTTGACTTATTTCTGTACATAATTTTTGTTACGATGGCGCATAATTATACTTACCGATCCGTTTTTTTTTAAATAATTAGTTTAATAAGGTGTTTCTAAAAAGAATTTATGAGTTCTTAAATGGCAGTTCAGTGCCTAAAATTTATTTGCGAAAGTATTGATGCTATTTACACGCACCGAGAAATAATGTCGTTGATAAGATAATCGCAAATTCGCGGCGTTCTTGAACTGTTTGTATGGTAATGACCATGCCGCGTGCCTCATATGATGGCGGAGGAAATGTGGTCCAATTGAAAATAATAAGAAAAAAAGTTTTTTTGAGTGATCCAATGCTTTCTCCATACAGAATGGTGTATGGACTCCATACTTCGTTGCAATATACCAATATAACAAAATGACGTTCAAGTGCCCGATGTGTTTGAGAGACGAATTCTGCCTTCAATACTCGTCACAGTAACAAATGGACAACGGCGTTGACCAATGAACCATGAGCTACCAAGTATACAAACAAGACTAATAAAACATGATTACTGGACTTGTAGCGCAAATGCCGTAAGAGAGACTGGTTAAGTTATGCTCTCTGGACGAGGTTGTTCACATCGGGACAGACCTTGCATTCGTAGACTGCGTGCAATCGAGGAAGATTCGTGAACGATAAGTAGTAAAGTGGAGAATCTAAAATATATTCGGACATGATTCGGAGCTTCCGGATTGTGATATTTCGAACTGTTTTCCATTGGACATTATCAAAAAATCTTAAATAAGTTATTGCAACCTACGTAAAAACCCAATTGAATTGTACAATTATATCAGTTACAGGTCAGCCGTAGCTGCGGCCAGTACTAGAGTATAAAAATCGAAAGCGCAGCGAAGATAAAAAATGAGCTTTTAATGAACAAATAAACCAATCAGTGTAATGATATTTGCAAAAAAAAATCTTAGAAGACATACCGATAATATGCATCTCAGAATAACGAGATATGATGCGGCAATTGCCGGCCCATGGTTGTGACCATAGTTTTGCTAAGTGCCGTTGCGTCCTATTGCGGTTCACTTATGCTTCCTTGACCTGAGTTAAGGCATATGTCGACAGGTTATCGTATTGTTGTTAATAAAAAAATACAAATACAAATACAAATTTTTAATAGAATCTTAGACAGAGTTACCTAATGTTGCTAGCCAAACTCTTTAAGTTGTGTTTTAACCTTTTGACTGATTGATTGATTCGATTAGTAATGATTACAGCTCAAAAGCGAATAACAATCACGAAGTTATCGTGATTGTTATTCGCTTTTAAGTTATCGTGATATTCTTAATCTTGTTTGGGATATCAGGTCCTCAAACAAGATATACCGCGTTCACTTGGCTTCCATCAGCCCCGTTGAGTAATATGTTGTTATCTGTGTGATTCTTCATAAACATTTGTATTCCAAATTGCGATGTAATACAATTCCAGCCCCTCTGTTTCCGCATCCTTACAGACAGTGCTTCTTTGTGGTGATATTGTATGACTGACTCATGTCGCGGCAATGGTAGCGACTGAGGGCGCGCGGGAGCAGAAATTATCAATCACCTGTCGCGACGGGGGACGGCACACCACAGCATTGCAAAACAAAGAACTTTACCATGGCATTCTGATTCAGCGTATAATCGGCGGCGGATGTCTCATCCGTTCGCCTATAACGTGCTTTATTCGAGATTTCTCCTTGTTTGTCTGCGGTATCGACTATTACATATCACAATGGTGCAGGAGCAGTTATTTGCATCAACGACGCAGCCATGAATGCCGTATATGTCGCTCCCGCTGCCGCCAAACGATTATAAATGTATGTCTTCTATATCTGAGTGAAGATTCATTCCCGCTGATGCGTCATTCATGTATCAATGTGTGAGTGAATGTCATTTGCAAATAAGTGCATACAGTACACGCAAAGGTAGAAGGCGACATTTATCGACTTTGTATTAACCTAATTTAATATAGGAGGTTCAAAAAAAAATTAAAATATTGAAATATCGTATTGTGTTTATAATATTTGAAAAAACGAGGCTCATTTTTTTTAGTTAACGTGTTCCCTCATGTTACAATAAAAATTTATTTTCTAAGACTGCTAGGCTGCTAAGAAAATCGTTTTAAAAAGTTATTCTCTCTGACCAATCAAAAAATGTAGGTTTATTTAGATGTTTTCTACTTTGAAGTCAGCTTGAAATTTTCCATGAATTGAAGTTTTGTTAATTTTCCAAGATTTTTCACATTTTTAAAAAATTTGTATTATATTATTGCACTTTACTGCAAGAGAATTTTTTACAGATAATTTCCTTACTGTCTTCAGTTTTTCTTATAAAAATTTCTTTCTCTAATCAATACACTAAAGAGATCATGAATCCGAGTGCTGAGATATTCTAAGTTCAATGTTTCGAAAATCGCATGCTCTAAACAAAACGATTAAAGTATGTTAGTATAGTTAACATTTCAGCAAGATGAAAATACAAAAGGATTGACTTATTTTAAAATTCAAGCTCACTTCAAGTAAGAAATCAAATCTCTACAATAATCTTCAAATTCAATTCTTCAATTTTCTAACTCCATTAGAACTCCGAAAAAAGTCGTTTTCTGTTCATGCGTGCGCTAATGAATGTGTAATGTCATTGGCACGTACCCGGCACATTGCACTTGTCGAGATGTGGAATGGAATGGACTATAGTGTATACAAAGCATTTCTGCGGGTCCGGTAATCAACGATATTTGCATCAATCGGCGCCGTTTTTGGCCTACTAGAGGCCCCTAGGCAGAAGCCCTGACGACAGTTCGGAAGTCGTGAAGGCACCACGGAGTTCCCGGTGAGATTTTTTCATGTTATTTTGATTATATTGACTTCCAATATATGTTTATATACATTTGATTCGCCTTTCGTTTTCTCCGTCATCTATGAAAACTGTTTCGGTTTAGAGCGTTTTCAATAAGTAGATTATTGACTATTATCAACATAAAAACGCTTGTAAGGACGTAGCCAGCTGTGTGGAAATAAGCGGGTCTACGTCATTGCAGATCGTGGCGAAAACTGATATGACAATAGATATGCTCAATTCTGCAACTCCACCCTACGATTTGTGCAGGTGTTCATGCTATGCTATGCTATTCCATATTCCAACTTGTTTCATATAATACTGGGAACAATAGTCATTGTTACTCTGACTAGTGAAAATTAGAATAATCGTGTGATGCCAAAACTACTTTTATTCTGCTTGTTACTCATTTTAGGGGTTGCTATACTTTTAGCGAAATAAGGTACAAAATTTAGAAAATACCTATTTAGTTCGGTGAAAAGTAAAAGTGACTAATATGCATAAAATGGCCTTTACATTCGTATGAACAGTAATCAGAAATCTCACAAATCGCAATCCAAATTCTTTCGGTATCAACTACATCAGCAACAGTAGAAAAAATGTTTGTACGTTTAGGTGCATTCACAGTAAGAAACGCAGCCCAAAACGTGTTGAAAAGTTTTATTACTTATTTAACCACAATATTTGTAAAGAAATGTTGGATCACCGCTATAACAATGATTCAATCGAGGAAAACCATTCAGAATTCATATACATGCAAAACTTTATGACAATAATGCTCATAAATTAAATAAAAACGTTCGGATAACAATACATTAATGTTCAATTACTAAAATATCAAAAAAAATTGTCCACTTGCCCTAGATTGGAGTGATGACAGATAGTTACGCGACCACTTTGACCAAAACTGATCACGCAAATAATTAAGGTACTGGTGGCGGGACAGACGGTTCACAGCTATCCGGAATACGATGGCTTTAAAATTGGTTCTAACGGTCTTCCAATCATTAAATGTGCAGGAGTTATCGGAAGCGGTTCATTTGGGTCATCAGATAGTGCATATAGTGGCCTTGAATTGACAATAGCTTCAACGTGGGTCAAAACCGTTCCGAACTCTTCAAACGTTAAAATTGCTAAAGTCCGATGGAGGTGGGACTTGACAACCTTTACTCCTGCCTCCTATAAACCCCCGAAATTCGGTGATCGGGGCGGAATGAATTCCCACTCTATCTCTCGTTGAAGCAGGAAATTGTTGATTTTCGCCTTTTCGATATCGTCGCCGAACATCATGAACAGTTTGTGAAGTTCCTTTGAGGCTCCAACAAAATTAGTTGCGTTGTCCGACATCATTTTGCGAACCATCCCACGTCGATTTACAAAACGATCCAAAGCAGCGAGAAAAGCTTCCTTTGTCAAGTCAGACACTAGTTCTAGGTGAATCGATTTCGTTGCAAGACACACAAACAGAGCTATGTATGCCTTTACGTGTTTCGGTTTATACCTTCCTTCTTTCACTACCACGGGACCGGCGTAATCCACACCAGTGAGTTCGAACGCCGCTGCTGCATTCACATGTTCTTCCGGAAGATTCCCCATTAACGGCTGTACCCTTCTCGGCTTGGCTCGGAAACAATTCACGTAGCTGCAGGTCACCTTCCGAATTGCGGATCGAGCATTGACCAACCAGTACTTCTGCCTTATCGCTGCCAGCAAACCGGATGGTCCCTCATGGAATCTCTCCACGTGATATTGACGAATAAGCATCTCCGTCACTCGATGATTACGTGGAAAAAGTAACTGGTGCTTGGCTTCAAACGGTAGATTAGAGTTTTGTAGACGTCCACCAACGCGTAGAAAACCCTTTTCGTCTAAGAACGGCTGAAGACTCGCGAGTCGCTTCGACAACTCCTTGCTTCGAACGCACTGGATCTCTTCGCTTAAATGGTTCTTCTGTAGAATTCGCACTATGTACTCCAACGCCTTTCGCATATCTTGTACGGAGATGAACCGACAATTTTTACGTTCCTCCTTTACCATTCGTGTCAGTCGAGTGAATCTCACCACTTGCGCCAGTATACGCTGCAACTTGGAAAATAAGCCACATCGTTCGAATAATGTTTCGTCCTCAACTTCAACAGCTGTGTTACACACTTTAGTCTTCCTTATTTCCGGTAACTCGTCGTCTTGAATCACCGGAGTCTCCTGGATCTCGTAATTGACGGTTTGAATGAATTGTGGACCATTCCACCACATATCGGAGCGATGTAAAACATCTGGGACACACCTTCTAGAGATCAGATCCGCTGGGTTATTCTCTGATCTGACGTACTTCCACACATAGGTACTAGTTAGCTTGTTAATCTCCAAAACTCGGTTTCTAACGCACACTTCAAGTCGCTCTGGATCCTTCTTCAGCCACGCCAGCACAATCTTTCTGTCAGCCCATAACTTGACATCGTTGATTTCAATCTTTAAGATAGGAATCACTACACTGACCAGTTTTGCCAATGTCACGGCGGCACACAATTCTAGTCTGGGCATTGTGAGACGACGTAATGGAGCAATCTTAGACTTACTGCATAGCAATTTAACTGAAACCATCCACCTGAATACAACGCAGATAAAGACAAGCTCCATCCACCTGAATACAACGCAGATAAAGACAAGCGCTATAAGCAGTATACGATGCATCCGAGAAACCATGCATCTCCACGCGAATAGCCTCAGGAACCACAACACATCTCGGTATTTGTAACTCGTTCAATCCAACTAGCGACTGATGAAAGTTCATCCATCTACTCAGCGTCTTGCTCTCAAGGGTCTCATCCCATCCTAAACCATCAGCCCACAATTGTTGCATGACGGACTTAGCTAATACGATCACAGGAGAAATTAGGTCAAGGGGATCGAAAAGTTTGGCGATCTGGGAGATTTATCAATGGTTCTTTTCACGAAGAAGCGAATAACAACCGGGGTTCGTCCCTTGCAGTTCTTTGATTCTGAGCTACTGTGTGCAGATCAAGTCAAATACGTTGGAGTCATATTGGATTCCAAACTGAATTGGTCTGCTCACATTGAGTTCAGAGTCAAGAAAGCGTGCATGGCCTTCGGGCAGTGCAGGCGAACTTTTGGAAAGACCTGGGGTCTCAACCCTTAATACATCTATTGGATTTACACGACATACGGATGCCTTGTGTGGAGGCAGAGGGGAGAGGTGGTGACAGTCCAGTCAAAGCTAAACCATCTGCAAAGAATGGCGCTCATGGCGTTGATTGGTGCTTTCACCACGACTCCGACTGCTGATCTTGAGGCACTTCTAAATATCAAACCATTACACATACACTTAAAACAAAAAGCACTATCATGTGCATACAGATTGCAAGTTACTGGGCTTTGGAACAGTAATCATGTTGATCTTGCTACCAGTCATACACGATTGTGGTCACAAATGGTTACATGGGGTGAAGATATTCTTGCTCCCAGCGATATTACACTCACTTGTAGTTTTCCTTACAGGACATTCCATGTGAAGATTCCCTCTCGAGAGGAGTGGTTGTCTGGCTTTATGGAAAGACAACAACAAGCGCAAGTGGTTTGTTACACTGACGGTTCTCTGATGGAGGGACGTGCTGTTGCTGGTGTCTACTGTCGTGAAATGAGATTGGAACAATCTCACTCACTAGGTAGATACTGTACTGTATTCCAAGCAGAAATCTTTGCGATTATGTGCGGAGTGCAATCGGCCCTTCAACTGAGTTTGTCCGGCAGAGTTATAAACTTCTGCTCCGATAGTCAGGCTGCAATCAAGGCCCTTAGCTCAGACAAATCCCGGTCCAAGCTAGTGATCGCGTGCCGAACCCAAATCGAAGAACTAAGCATTGTCAACACTATCTACCTCGTCTGGGTGCCCGGACATTGCGGTATTACAGAAAATGAATGGGCTGGCGAATTGGCCAGGGCAGGTTCAGCGATTGACTTCTTTGGTCCTGAGCCTGCGCTGCCAATTTCGACAAGTTGGATAAGGGAAAAAATACGGTCCTGGGCTTCGTCCGAGCACCGCAATTATTGGAGAAATCTACAAACGTGTCGCCAAACAAAGGCGTTTCTAGAACAACCATGCCCAGTGGTTTCGAAAAATCTCTTACATTTTTCGAAGCTTCACTGCGGCATGCTGACCAGGGCTTTAACCGGCCACTGCAAACTCAATTATCACATGGCAATTATTCAGCGCGCTGAGTCTTTTTCATGTGATCTTTGTGAATCCGACTATGGAACCTCATATCATCTGATATGCAACTGTCCAGCGGTAGCGCAATTGCGATTTCGAGTCTTCAGCCGTCCTTATATAGACGAAGCCATGTTTGGTCGACTGAAACTCAGAGACATACTAAAGTTTCGTATCCAATGTGATAAAGAGCTTTAGGCTTATTCGCAGGCAAGTTGAACTACTTGTGAGTTTAACTTACCTGTTGTTTATTTTTGTTTTGTGCTGTTATTTCCCCCCCCCCCCTTCTAATTCTACTTCCCCACACCTCCTGGTCCTTTCCTTCCGCTCAGGAAATGATGAAAACACACGGTAAGGCACAAATCCCCGACTATGTACGGGGAACGTGCCATTTGAGCCAATATATTCTGATTCCTGATTCCAGCGTTTTGCTCTCAAGGGTCTCATCCCATCCTATACCATCAGCCCACAATTGTTGCATGATGGACTTGGCTAATACGATCACAGGAGAAATTAGGTCAAGGGGATCGAAAAGTTTGGCGATCTGGGAGAGAACATTCCTTTTGTTCACCTTTTGTTCGAGTTGAATCGATTCCGGACTTCTCCAGAGCAGGAACTGATCACTTCTTGGATTCCACAGAATGCCTAAAGCGCGAATAGTTTCGTTAGCACGAGAATCTTCTATGCGTCTCAATTTTTCACGGTCTCACTCCGGAACACCTTCAAGCACTTCGTCGTCGTTTGAACACCACTTCTGGATTGGAAACTTTCCTTTCGCCATTAGCACCTCGATATCACCGCGTAGTTGTTTCGCGGCTGCTAATGTTGAAGCACCACTTAGTATATCGTCCATGTAGCAATCTTCTATTATAGACTCAGTTGCTATGGGAAAGTTTATTCTCTCATCTCTCGCAAGTTGAATCATGGATCTAACGGCCAGAAACGATGCCGGAGATGTCCCGTATGTCACTGTGTCTAGCTCCATCACTCTTATTGGGTCGGTTGGTTTGTCACGCCAAAAAATTCTCTGGAAACGGGTCTGGCTTGGATCGATTCTCACTTGTTTATACATTTTCTCAACGTCTACCGAAAATGCATAAACGTGTTTTGTGAAGCGCAATACGATGGAAAATAGATCGTTCTGGATTTTGGGACCAACCATCAAAACTTCGTTGAGGGATAATCCGTTCGACTGCGCCTTGCCGTCAAATACAACACGTAGAGCTGTGCTGGTGCTCGAAGGTTTGAGTACTGCATGATGCGAGAGGTAGTAGCTTCGTTGATCTGGTGGATCACACTCTTCGCGGATTTCATGGCAATGACCAAGGTCTTCATATTCCTTTATGAAGGCTTGGTACATCACCTTCATCTATCTCTGGGTTGTTGGCTAGTCGTTTTTCACTCGATAGGAACCTCTTGAACGCTAATGATCTGGAGTTACCTAATTCATTGATAGAATCGCGGAATGGTAGCTGAACCACAAATCGGCCAACTTCATCTCGATAGAACGTTTTGCAAAAATGATTTTCTATCTCTTCCTCTTCAACCGTAAGCACCTTTTCTTTCGGAAGCTCTTCCTGTTCGAAAAATCTTTGGATACTCTCCAGCAACGGATCTTCGTTTGTGGCACACAACACGTTGACGACTTCACCATTGGATTCTTGCAGAGCACCGGCGATAACCCATCCAAACTGAGTCTCATACAGTGTAGGTAGATCATCGGAGATTTTCAGTTGAGCTTGTTTGAGGATTTGGGAAAATAGTTCGGCACCAATCAATAGGTCCACTTCTTTTGGCTCGTTGAAACCTGGATCGGCTAACACAATGCCGGTCGGAAATTTCCATTCTGAAATGTTAATCGGAATGGATGGAATTTTTCCTGTCACTTTCGTTGTTACCAAACAGTCTACATCACTTTTGAAGTCTGTATGTTCAGAAAATAGCTTCAAAATCACACGATGGTGAATTTTGGATTGGGCACCAGCTACTCCTACCACTGGTACATTGGCAGGATACTTTGGAAGCGCTAGCAATTTCACTGCGGACTCCGATACCAGGTTGACTTGAGACCCTGAATCGAGGAGGGCACGTAACTTGAAGATTCTTCCACTTTTTGAATCTACATTCACCAATGCAGTCATCAATAGCACTTGCTTCGCACGACATTGAATGATGGAACACGCTGTAGATACAGGATTCTCAGGAATAGTGGTTGCTGCTTTAGCCTCTTGCAGGCTGTTTGATCCACTGGAATTCTGCTGTTTAGGCTCAGGTTGCAATAGTTGCTCGAAGTGGAGCAACGTATAATGCTTTCTGGAACACTTCGAACATGATTTATCCGACGGACAAGCTCGCAGTTGGTGACCTTTCCGAAGACAGTTGAAACATAATCCGATTTGTTTCACCTTGGTAACACGCTGATCACCACTCATGCTAAAGAAGGAAGGACATTTGTAATTACTATGCTGACCCGCGCATATTTCACACAAAATCTCTGATTGATTGGATGTTACTGGATGGGATGTTCTCGGTGGCGCGCTGGGTTTTGCAATCGAAGGTGGCTTAGCTGCTGATTTGGATGAAGAAGGCATATCCACTTCACATCTTTCAAGAACTTGACAGTAACTTCTGAGAAACATCATGGATTCTTCGAGACCGGGAAGCTCTCCGTGCTCCAATGTTCGCTCCCATTACTTGCGCGTTTCTCCGTCAAGGCACGATGTAAGCAGTTTCACTACGATGAGACCGGCTGTTCCATCGACCTCTTGCTCCATGAATCGCAATCCTTCCACATGACGATTGCAGGTGTCAATTAAGGCTCTCAGTTCTTTGTAGTTCTGTTTTGATATCGGTTTCATTAACAGCAGACCGGAAATGTGAGTGTCAATAATTACTCTTGGATTCTCGAAACGCTCTTCTAACAACAACCAGGCTCGCTCAAAATTGTTGTCGTTGATAATTCTCGCATCAAGGATACCAGAAGCTTCGCCGATTAACACCTTGTCTAGGTACTGCAATTTAGTTGCGTCGGAGTCACCACATTTTCCGACTAGATCACCGAAGAGAGCTTTGAACTTGGGCCATCCTTCGTATTTCCCGTCAAAGGTCGGAATCGGCGTCTTCAAGGGTTGCTGGGTTACTATCACTTGGGGAACACTATTGGCATTTGGTGGTGAATCAGCACGTAAAAACTCCTGCAGGCGATTGAGTTTCACTAACGCATCAGTATGCAGCTCGTTGAACTCGTCTTTCTTCTGATCCTGCTCATCCGTGTTTTCACTGGAACAAAGGTCCATGATCTGGTTATGTTTTGCTGAATACTCCGAATAATGCAGTTCTAATTTCCGTTCAAACGCTTTCAACTGGGGTAAGCTCGTTGATGTTGGCTGTGCTATAGCGTCATCCAACTTTTGAACAATCACTGTTACGCCACATCGTTTTTTACGCCCCTTGTTCGACTTCGCTACCGCTCAGTCGGACTTAAGCTGAGGATATCCCCTATACATATGTATTTTCAAAATTCTAAAATATCTATTCTGCAAATATGATCTGAACAATATTCGTTCATTGCTTTTATATTTGCAATTTTATAAAAAGCGGTTATGTAATATTTAACATTATATTATTTATTTTACCCCAGTCTGGACAATCACACAAGTGTGCACTGTACATCAGCGAAATTGGACACAATAACTTCACAGCTTAAACCAAAAAACATCGTTTTTTTGTAGAAAAATATCCGCAATATTCCCTGCTAGTTGTAATAGACCGTTCTCGTCCGACCTAACCCCCTTTTTGCCTTTCTCATATAGAAAGGTTATGCAATCACTCTGAAAAACGGCAAACTAATCCCGCCCCGGAGGGCCGAGTGTCATATCCCATTCGACTCAGTTCGTCGAGATCGGAAAAAGTCTGTATGTGTGTGTATGTGTGTATGTATGTGTGTATGTGTGTATGTATGTGTGTATGTGTGTGTGTATGTGTGTGTGTATGTGTGTGTATGTATGTGCGTATGTGTCAAATAATGTCACTCATTTTTCTCAGAGATGGCTGGACCGATTTGCCCAAACTTACTCTCAAATGAAAGGTGCAACCTTCCCATCGGCTGCTATTGAATTTTGGATCGATCGGAATTCTGGTTTCGGAATTACGGGTTTCAGAGTGCGGCCACACAGAAATTTCTCATATAAACTATAGGAAAAATTAAAAATAGAATTTTTATTTTTGATGCTAAATGTGTTCAAGATGCATGAAACGTCGAGATTTGATGCAAACTCGAAAAAAAATTTGACGACAATTCACTTTTTTGGATTTTGGCGCATTTTTGCCTTTCTCATATAGAAAGGTTATGCAATCAGTCTGAAAAACGTAAACCTAATCCCGGCCCGGAGCGCCGAGTGTCATATCCCATTCGACTCAGTTCGTCGAGATCGGAAAAAGTCTGTATTTGTGTGTATGTGTGTATGTATGTGTGTGTATGTGTGTGTATGTGTATGTGTGTGTATGTGTGTGTGTGTATGTATGTGCGTATGTGTCAAATAATGTCACTCATTTTTCTCAGAGATGGCTGGACCGATTTGCCCAAACTTAGTCTCAAATGAAAGGTGCAACCTTCCCATCGGCTGCTATTGAATTTTGGATCGATCGGAATTCTGGTTCCGGTACTACGAGTTTCAGAGTGCGGCCACACAGAAATTTCTCATATAAACCATAGGAAAAATTAAAAATAGAATTTTTATTTTTGATGCTAAATGTGTTCAAGGTGCATGAAACGTCGAGATTTGATGCAAACCCGAAAAAAAATTTGACGACGATTCACTTTTTTGAATTTTGGCACATTTTTGCCTTTCTCGTATAGAAAGGTTATGCAATCACTCTGAAAAACGTCAACCTAATCCCGGAAGGTATCTGGATTTTAACAGGGGCGTAGTTGATGGTTTACGGAGAGGGGTTACACCCCCCCTCTACTGTTCACTCCCCTCCTTTAAAAATCTCCTTAAATCACCCCTCAGACCACCACCCCATCCAGCCCTCATACTCCTCCCTTTCAACCCCATCATCTTTAAACCACCACTATATCACAAAGCATACCAATTTAAGCTGGGGAGTCATTCGTTCATGGGACTTTCGCCCTCCTCACATACCCACCCCCGCATGACAAAATGAGTTAGCAAGCAGATAACATTGATCTAATGCTGATTAGGCTAATGGAGTATGATATTTTTTTGTTTCAAGTGTTTCACCGTCGACACGTAGCTCATCAAGTTCGTGGCGGGCATGCCATTGTGTATAAGTGCAAAGTGTACTAAGAATGTAATGGACATTTCCACAATTATGTTGAACATAAAAAGCCTCTGTGCCATAGTTTAGAGAAATGAGAAAGGCACAATTGCACCGCTAGGTGGATTAAAACAGGTTTTTCTTATTTTTATTCAAAAGACTACACATTTGGAGCTACCGTGATTTTTAATGATTTTTTTAAATTTGAAAAATGCAAGAATGTTGAATATTTTTTTCACCTTTGCAAGAATGGTGGTACTCAAAATGTGTGTTTAGGCAAAACTGTTTTATATATTTTTGCTTGAGTTCCTGGCAACGCGGCAAATGAAGTGGTGAGTCGCGGTACAAAGTTCATTGGTTATGTAAACAAACTAAAGTGAACCTCTCGGTGGAGAACATTGCATGATAATGTTTAACCTCACTTTTTTGACAGTTCAGAGAGATTGTTTACATGGTCTTGGAATTTTTGTTGATTCGATCATAGTATGAGAAACTTGGTTTGGTTCGCTGCCAAATGTTAACACTTTCTAAACAAGGTCGCTCAGCTGTAATTTATTATTTGATGTCGGCATCATACATTGTTCCGTTAAATTTAACATTTTTACTTTTCTTGTACATGATTCATTGTAGAAGTAAGGAATTTCTAGCCAAACATTTGAAAAAGGCCCACTGCCAAATGCAAACAAATCGAATTTTCATGTTCTCTATTAAAATCCTGGGACAAAACCTGTGGATATAAGTTTTTTTCTTTTTTTCTGTTCAATTGATCTCTTGTCTTGCATAGCCACTCTATCTTCCTCACATATTTTAAATGGACTGGCTACATTTGACAGTTCCCCCTGACTGCATTTGACGGTTCCCTTTGGCTGCATTTGACAGCTCCCCCTGGCTGCAATTGACATTAGGTTTTTTCGTATTCACACGTCACGTCCCAGTTAAAAACTATCTCTCTGGCCATGTGCATAAACATAACGTAACAATGGATTATGAAGAATTTAGATAATGATTTTATAACAAATTATAAAAGGGCCCGGCTGATATAAAAGTCCTAACTAGCAATACGCTTATTATAAAATGATTATAACGGATTATTGTAACTGATTCCAAAAAGATTATAAAGGCAGTGAAATACATACTCAACGAATTAAGGGGAGTGTCTCATGTAAACAATATGCGCAATCAAACTAAATAAAACAGTATTAAATTTTTAAATAGAATTATAATGAATTCGACCAAAACTTCTTTTGCCTTTTTCTTAAGGTTTACGTTTGGCAGTTGGACCCTTTTCAAATGTTTCAAATGTTTGGGTAGAATTTAGATTATTTTATCGTTGTTGCGATCAATTTCATTTGGTTTGTTTTGTTCACAATGTTAGTCGCAGAGCATTTTGGTGATCTATGGCAATTGATGACCTTTACACCCCATACTAGGCCCGCTCCTGTTGCAGCTGTTTCGCCCCGTCCGGCACCGAGTCAACCGATGGTCCAGCCTGCGCCGCACTCGTCTGTCGCTATGCCAGTGGCAGGGACTTGGATTAAAAGCTAAAAGGTCCGCTACGGCTGGTGGTGTTGCTGCAATCGGTTTGCCTTTGGCCACGTTGGACATTCGGCTAACGGGTTTCAATGAGGGGCTCAGGCATAAGTAGCAGAGTCCTTGCACTTACTGCTTGTCGAGTGAACAATTCCGACGAAACCACAGCCACTATCGCCAAGCTTGATCACCGTCATAAGTGCGACGTCAGCGGTATAGTGCCAGGAATAGTCGAGAAGAGTGCCAGGACTGACTTGCCGAGAGCTACAAGATTAAATAGCAGGGCGTTTTTAAAGTGACCGTAGCATAACGTAGAGGCTTTAAACAGATGATTTATTCAGCAATATAAGATAGCAAAATTACCCAAAACATAAGAGCTGGCTGCCGAAGTGAATCCACACACATCATCACCTACAGAGGCAAGCAATATTGGAACGCAGTGAAATTCCTCACAATTAATTGATCTCGTTAGATGAAATTCCAGGAAGTACAATTTTCATAGCATAATTTAATCGACCGAAATTGTAGTCCTCAGTCGAGAGAGAGACTGATAGAGTAGCAGCAGCTAGGAATTTTCTTTCGAAAGCTAGCAGCGGTTTCGCGTATCCTGCGCTAAGTAGAGAGCGTTAAGACAGATCTCCGAAGCATGTCAAGTGCTATCAGATGAGAAAAAACCTCGCATCTATGACCAGTACGACAAGGACGGTCTGCTGACCAACGGTTCCGTCCGGTACCACCATAACACACGGTACCGGCGACACATATATTCACAACATACTAATTACTTATCCTTCCGAAAAAATAAATAAATTGACTATGAAATTTATCATTCGCTGCCTAGTTATTTCGTGCCAATTTGAACAAGACAGCAGATAGCTTTATTGCGGTGCCAAAATGATGGCTACTCGGGATATAATATAAATTTCTTCTCCCTGATATTCTTCCAGAATGTATAATGCTCTGCATTATTATTATCACTCCAATCAAATCCTTCTTACTCCTTATCGTCAGTGCCGAGCGCTATTTTGCATTTGCCGGCCAAATCAACGACAATGCGATAATCGACGAAACTTTTGCTGTAATGGAACTTGAACACGAATAATAAATAATTGTTCCATTCGAAAGCGATAACCTTGTTGTCCTAATGTTTGCAGCTATCATACGCTGGTAGGCATTCTGACCAATGGAAACGTTCTTCGATATGGGCATTGAACGATAAAAATCATTTCAACAACTTATCATTGACCGAATTCGTTACCTATAAAGTTCAGGTAAACTTCACCACCTAAAATGAATAATCAATCGGATCATCTTGTTAGGAATTAACCCACGAGCAATCAAACAAATGTGTACAAATCCTTATCCATCATCCAGAAAGCAATCATTTTATAGCCCATTGTTTGATCTTACGATTCAGCATATGCCACCGGGTTTTACATCCAGCGCCGATTGGTCAATTGGTATGAACCAGGTTACCATTGTTCCAATCCTCATCCCTCTTGAGTTGATATTCTTTCAAAGAGCATCGAAAGTATTCAAGTAATGTAAATTTTAAAAGTCCGTGTAAACAAGTCTTAGGTAAACAAGCACACCGAACTGTCAGCAAAGTGAGGTTATATTGCGCACTTCCCACCAACCCGGACTCCGCACTTTCAAAGTGCTAGTGAACTCAAAACTGCGAGCTGTCAAAACACATGTATTTCAAGTGATAGAGATAGTATTTTCATAGACAGACCAGTCGAACTAACCAGTCTATGAGAAGAATTTAATGGAAGAATGGTAAGTGCGCAGTGCGGTTAGAATCCAGTTTTTAGTGCCACAAGCAATACATTTTCATACAATGCTCTATATTATTGACAGGTATATGAATGAATCATTTCAGCATCAGTGATGCCAGGTCTATTTAAACAATAGCCTGCAGTAAAAATATAAAAGTCTGCCGATTGCTACAAAAATCTTCAATAAATGCGACGTAGAAATGTAGTATGTATATAATTTAAATGATCAATAATGTTGAAGGCTGGTGTATAAATTGGCTGGCATAGGCTTTGTTCTGCTAAATATTTGTAATCTGCAAAAGATCTGCAGTGAAAATGCAAAATCTGCAGATTTACTAATATATATGCAGATCTGGCATCCTTTTAGTATTCCACACAGGAAATTCATCCAAATGGTGTAAACATATGTGGAAACAAGGCAAGATAGGTATTCAGAATATGGGGTTAAATGAGCAGCTTGCACTATTTTTGATTTTTTCAATAGTTAGAGGTACCAAATCATCGGGGCAATAGGCAGTAACGAATTGTGGATAAAAAAGGAAGCATCCTATCATATAAAATTTTTTGACGAGAAAGGTCTATTCTCTACTCCACTTATCAGCACTTATATTTTACGATATAAAATAAAAATATGTTTCATAAATTTTACCAAAAAAAATTTAATTGATAATTTAAAGTAAAATTACGTAGTTTGAATTAACGCTACTATCTTCGTAATTTCAACAATCCTTCTCAGATTATCAGCACCGGTGCGTAAGCAAATGCGTGTGTATTTTGATTACAATAAACGATAATATTTTATTTAGACACCCGTTTTCGCACCGGTCGTTGGTAAAAAGGTTGCCAAAATAATAATCTGTTTTTACACCGGTAGTTGTTATTATAGTTACGTTACACTTTTTTGCAATCATGCAATAAAATAATCTTTTTTTTTTGATGATATGGACTTTATTCAGTGAAAAAAATATTGCTAGAAAGAAAATACATTTATTTATTGAATTCAATAAAACCATTTCAGTAACAATCATCGTTGGGTTTTACCAAATTATACGGAAGCCATCTGACGTCCTTCAGACGCTGCAGTCAAATATATTCGGATGGGAGAAAAATTGCGGGTTAATGTATGTGAGAATACTACCATACCCCAGGTAATAGACGTTTACACTGATTTTTACATAAATTTTGTAGCCCAAATGTCCATCAGCTGTGGTCATATTGTAGACAGCATAGCCGGGTAAACATATCTGGGTTTTAAGTATATTCAAAGGCAATTTTGAATCGCAGAATAGTGGGCTTATTCATGAATACTTGGTATGCTGGACTATAACCATTCGAAATGAAAACATTACTGTACAACTTGGGCAGAACAGTATACAGTAAAAAAATAATTAAGTGATAGTATTTTATGTGTGGTTTCAATAATAATATTAACTTGCGTAAAATGCGTTGTTTTCCTAGGTTGATACACGGAGCACGTTGTTATAGTAATCATATCTCATCTAACTATTGCTTGTGGCAGTAAAAACTGGATTCTAACCACACTGCGCAATTACTATTCTTCTATTGAATTCTTCTCATAGACTGGTTAGCTCGACTGGTCTGTCCATGAAAATACCATCTCTATCACTTGAAATACATGTGATTTGACAGCTCGCAGTTTTCAGTAGCAGTTTGATCACTCGCACTTCGAAAGTGCGGAGTCCAGGTTGGTGGGAAGGGCGCAATATAACCTAGAACTAGAATCAGGAATCAGTAGCGACGGGTTCAAATAGCACGTTCCCCATGTTGATCGGAGATTTGTGCTTAAAAGACAATTATCAAAATTCACGTTGAGAGGAAGTTCCAAACCAATATTCACCAAATACATCTAGTGCTCGTGAACAAAAGGAGTATCGTCAACTCTTTCGTGACTGCTGTGAATTGCGCTGAACCAACAATAGTTTCTCCGGAATTTCCCCGCAATGTGGATTTTGACCCATACCAAAAGTAATTTTGCTTTTGCTATTAATAAATGACATCCAATTCAGATTGTATGTAAAACATATAACTATCATTTTTAAGCAAACAACAATTAGTGTCTGTGGTATTATAGAGTCCCGTACAGAGGAATACGTAACGCTGCCTAAAATGATGCCATCTTTTTTGTTTTTGGCACCCATAATTTTTGCTGTAATTTTGAGTGACTTCAACCGAGTTACACAATAAATTAATATGGAGTGAATTGAAAGCTCACTGTTTCGTGGCTTATAGCACTTTATTCTTGATACTATTCCATGAAATTTATTTTACATTGTTACAAAAAAAAAGCATAATAAACTGAATACAGTGTCTTGTTTCGACGATTGAAATATTTCGCCATGATATTAACTAACTAATACATTTCTTGTTTGTTCTCCGAAAGAAGAATATTTGTTTACTTTGCACGATAGGTAGCCATCTGACTGTTCGATAGGTAGATTTGGGTTCACTCTGTGCGAGCCTTTATAACATAATCAAGGCCTTTGGCAACAAGTAGCCGCTAGCCGGCGCTACTAGTGGCCAATAGGCTTCCAGTAATCGATATATGAACTTTGCGTGCACCTATGGGTAAAGTAAAGTACAATCGAAAATTCTGGTTGGTTCTAATTCGTATTCGTAATTCGTATTCCGGCCGATTTCCCGAAAAAGCTTAACTGTGTAGTATTCCGGCGCCAATAACACAACTAATTCTAATTGCAATCGGTTGTATCGCTGGAGCTGAAATACTAACTACAACTGCATCTACTTCAAGAAATAAACATTAAGTGCGTACCCTGGAGCAAATTGGTACACACAAATTTGTGGCAAGTTAATACAGATATATATTAACTGAATTCAACATTTTGTCGTCAATGCGGTAATTCCAAAGATGGAATCAAATAATGAGTTATTGCTCAAAAATTATAAATTTGATTCCAATTTATCAGTATGGCAAATGACATAACACGGAATCTTGCTTTCAAATAACGGTCCTGCGGGGTAGTGCCAAATTTCGCTGCTTACCAAATTGGTCATCAAATCCACATTCATGTATCCACAGTTTGCATAAAATTGTCGGAGTAAGTCAAAAAGTATTGCAACGAATTAACAAAAGTGGCTATCCTAGAATTATAGGACATTTCCACATTGTTCGACGCGGAATACTTCTAGTAAATTTATAATAAACGTCTTGAAACAAGCAATTTCATTGTCCAACAATAAATTATAAAGTAAATTAACATTTCGTGTTACTGTTTCTAAGAACAATATTAGAAATGTTGAAATGTATTAAAAATATCATTTTTATAAGTTAAGTACAACCACCCAACCCCGTCTACTCCCGCCCTCCCCTTATTTACAGACTAAGTGAATTGAATTCCAAGTGCATTCACGTTCATGCATTTCACTATACTACCTATGATTGCAAGTCAGTCCCATGAAGATAGGAAATCCCATAGAAAACGGGGCAAATAAGCGATCTTGGGTAGTATACAGTCGTGATTCGCTGGTTGGGCCACAGCCTTGTCCAACTAACGAATTTGATTCGCTAGTTGGACCGACTGACAAATGTCAAAAACTCTCCAAAGAAGATGTTGGCAGTGTAAATGCATCTGTTCTTATTTCTAAATATTGTCAGATTGATTGTCAAAGTAAATTTGGCACGAGCTTTTTAGTTGGACAATAGAGTGGGACATGGTTATATGAAAAAAATAAAATTTTGCTCCGAGTAACTTTTTGGGTCCCATTTAGCTCCCAGAACAACTCTGCAAATTTTTTGCTCGATCGGTGAAACTATAATTTTGCGCCCACAGTTTAAAGTTTACATGGGATTTTGTATGGGGAAATTGGTTTTTGCAAAATAATTCTTCCAAGAGTCGCCCGCTACCTCCTAAAAATAAATAGATGTCTAATTTTTATAGGAAATTTGCCAAGGAAACAAAATCTTGAAGACCGTGAAACGATCTGATGCTTGTGGAAAAAGTTATTAGGCAAAAACCGATTCATGCTCTGAAGATTGATGAAAATTTAAACTTTTCATAGCATCACTGCTGCCGACGTTCGAATTATATGCAATACTTTTAACACTCTCTTATTATATACAAAAGAAGCCTCAATTTATCCCTCAAAACTTTTGCGAAGTGGGCAAACAGTATAGATAAATGATTTAGACACATTAAGAGAAGATTAAAACGAAATTGCGTATAATTAGACAACCAACAGCAGTGGTGCTAGAAAAAATTAATATTTTATCAATCGTCAGAGCATCAATCGGTTTCTGCCTGATAACTTTTTTCTCAAGCGTCAGATCGTTTCGTGGTTTTCGAGACCTTGTTTCTTTGTTAAATTTGCTATAAAAGCCGCATAACGATTTATTTTTAGGAAGTAATGGGCGACTCATGGAGGAATTATTTTGTGAAAGTTAATTCTCCCATACAAAATCCCATGTAAACTTTAAACAGTGGGCGTAGTTTCAGGGATCGAACTAAGAATTTGCAAAGTTGTTCTAGGACCCAAATGCTACCTAAAAAGTTGCTCGGAGCTGGAATCTAATTTTTGTCCCACCCTATTGGACAATTGTCCAACTAGCGGAGGTTCAACTAAAAAGCGGTCCAGTTAAAAAGTGTCCAACCAGCGAATCACGACTGTACTCCACAACACAATTTTATCCCTCGAAAATATGATGAACCACCGTATGAAATGAGATGGTGATGATGTAACAGGTGTGATCTGTGTCCTGCCATGCGTACCTATTAGCAATTAAATCCAGCGTTTTGAACTAATCGCTGCAGAGTGTGTGATAAACCATTATTGTTGTGATCTTCTTTTTACTACTGGTCCTGAATTAAAAACTTTGCGCGAGAAAAATTTTCTTTCTTCTCGAATCTTAGTTTCCACAGTCCCCACAATCATCACCATTTGTTCGCAGCGATTTTCGTCGGACACTATCATTACCTTTCGTATTGGCCTCCACATATAAAAATTTTCGGGCTTTTACAAGCTTCAAAGCCAATGAAATTCAGCTTCTTGCTAGCATCCCATCAATCGGATCCTGGGACACATCATGCCCAGGTTGACATAATGCTACATCTTCCAGTTCAATCCCAGCTGCTTAGATGCACTAATTTTTACTTCCACGCAGAAAACATACAGCATAATCAAAACTGTGGGTAATTGAATACAAACAAATACTGTTCATTGTATCAAACGACAAAATAATTGTGAATGTGAATCGGTGTGAATCGAGGTTTGAGAGTATATTTTCATTAAAGTTACAATAAACTTTTAATTTTAATAATTATTTTAATTTCTGTAAACTTTAAAAAAATGTTATTGAATTCAATCAAATAATTTATTGTCTCACAACCGATAGTTTTATTTATTGAGCTCAATCCATAATTTTATTTAAAATAAAAATCTTTCACGAGTCGAATAAAAGTTCACGCAGAACGCTTCTGCATAACATTTATCGCGAGATCCTATTTTTTACATTTTCCTTTGTTTTGCCTCCTTTCTGCGAATAGCAACGTTGGCGTCGGTTGGAAGAAGTTACCAATTATAGACACTCGCTGTAAACCGAAACGATAAGTTTCCATTTCCCAACCTGTTTACCAACCGCCGGTGCGGTGTCGTGTTATGATGACGGTTAGTAAATTGCTTATACCCACGCCCGGTGCTGATAGTCTCAATAGAGTAGCAAACAAGTAGTTGTATGTAAAAAAAAGTCCACTGAAAACAAAAAAATTAATGGTTGTTTTAACGTTGAACGGATTAGAATGATGATACGAGTGTCCAAGCTAAAACTGGCAGCATCATCTGTTTTAACGCAAACATTCAAATTTCAACATTTTTTCTGTTATTTTCAAGATGAGCTAACAATGATAGATTAGCGTTTTTAACCAAAAATTATTTCACCCACATATTTAAAATTCTGAGATGTAGCCAACAGTCTGCTTTTTTATGCAACGCATACACTTGTACACGATCTACTTAAATTAAAAAGATAAAACATGATAAGTGAAACCACCGCCAGCAGACCCTGGATTCCCCTACTCTAAATTAGAAGTCAATAATTCAACAACCAAAGCACTAGAGAAATACTCCTTGCAGTTTAGGTAATTTGCGTTATGATGGAGTCCAAAATATTAGCAACCATATGTATTTGCTTATGTTGATATAACTAGAAGAAAAAAAATTGCGGTGCTCAACACCGCCTCTAGGCGGCCTACTTATGTTAAGTCTTTAATGAAAAATCCATTACTTACAAGAATTGTCAACATTAGTTTCGTTTTTCTGATCACGAAGCCCACCTACAAAAGTTTTTTCAAGCCAAAAAAAAAAAATTGGCACTAGAGGGTTAAAAAGGTTGTGCCAAGTATGATCTGCCTTTTTATTTTCTGTCGGAACACTAATTCGATCATTTAATCCATCATCTCATTTGGCAATAGCGTCAATTTGTGCGAGAAATCATATTTATAGATAAACGAACATACATAAAATATCGTACGTGAATGTGAACTCGATTAGGCGCGCTGTTCCGTCGAACTTGAGACATATGTGCAAATGGGCCACATTGGAAATATTTTGTGGGAATGGCGCAAATACCAAGGTGGACTCGCTGGATATTACCGTACAAAGGGCCGATTTCTTCACCCTCGCTTAACTTTTAAACCAGGTTCACCAGTACTTTTAAACCTGGCTTAAGCGTTAAGCGAGGGTGAAGAAATCGGCCCTCTCTCAAAAATAGATAGGTTAGTATACCCGATCAGAAGCTCATAAAAAGTACCCAAAGTAAATATTAGGCCTAGTTTACGGCTTTCCCTGCTTGTTTCTGTTACCAATTTATATTCTTATTTATTTTCTTAAACTTACAAACGACAATTTAACTACAACATTCTTCTTTTTACAGAGTTGTTGCAAGTCAACTATCTGACAGTTTAACAAAAATATTCACGGTGTCTGACCTGTACCGTACTAAATCTTCAGAGCACATCGCAGCGAACTATCACATTCCTATCGGTGTTACCCTTATAAATGCATACATTCCTACAGCTGACTATAACGATCTTGTTCGAAAATCAAATCAATCGTTTAATTTATTTGCTGTTACAACTACGAAAGATACCATTCCGTTTCAACAGCGTAAAAAGTCATTTTCAAGAGATGCACATTCCATGATGAAACGTGATAAATCATTAATATTTACTAACATACCAGAGGAGGACACAGACGATGGATCAGAGTTGTTTAAACCAGTGAATCAAAATAAAAATAATTTCAGTAGACCGACGCACTTACCACTGATATTTAAGAATCAGACATCATTGGAAGCAACGGAACCTGGATTTAACTCGATAAATTTCGACGAATCTGACAGTTTTCCAAACTTTATTGGCAAAACCAGTGTATGCTCAACGCCTATGACGGAGAATAAGCTACTACCGCACGGCAATGTGCTGTCAATCTGCGCACTCAGCGAAGATATAGATGCAACTGACAAACCAACATTTACAATGGACCAAGTATACAAAGAATATATAGGACTAACTGAAGCGGAATCAAACTCACTATCTGTAGAGAATAAAACAAATGTCGAATTGGTCAACTATTTCACTAATTCCATCAGCAATCCTTATAATTCTGGGTGGACAAGGGCTTCTTTTCCAAACATCAACGACCTTATTGATACAACTGAAGACGATGGTTGTGAATCTTCTGAAAATATTGGAAAAGGAAAAGCAATTCCCAGGCTTAGAAATCTGAGACATGTAGAATTTTGTAAAACTTTGGCAGATCCGAGTTATCCTATCTTTAATGCTAATGGCATTTTGATGTCAATCAGTCTGTTTAAAGAATTTCTCGAACTACACTACAATGAATTACAGAAGTCTGTCAAAGCTGCACCACTGTCAACTGTCCGCTGTTCAGTTAAAGTAGCCGATCATTCGAAAAAAAGTCTAAAAGATGAACAAAATAACGATTACACCGTAATTCAAAATTCAAGAAATACTAAGAAAAAAAGACGGGAACTCAATTTACCTCTGAAATCTTTGAATATTGACGTGAAGAACACTGAAGTATCGCAATCTAGTAATATATTTGATTCACCTAGTCGCCGCAAAAAACTGTCGGGATTGCAACTAACCCCTTTGATGTCAAAGCTTACATTACTGGCTATGAATGATCAACAGTCTAGTGGATTTTCTAGTTGGGATACGACACCAGGAGGCAGTTATAATAATTCACTAACTCCACTAGACTATCAACCGAAGCGGAGGAAATCGATATCATTTCCATTTAATGCAGCTTCTAAAGATGATACTTCGGATGGAGAAGTCACAAAACTCACAAAAGTAGATCTTTTCATTTGCGTGCAACAAAACATGACACTTGTGTTAATCCTACAAGAGAGGAGTTGCGAAAAAGAGGAAATGATTCATTCATTGGTATGTATTGTTATTAGAACTACACCGTTTATTATTATTATTTTTACTCTATCACGATATTTAAATGGTCATGGTTAAATCGTTTCTAACTTTTCTTCACAGTCGTTCGTATATAAATTGGATTTTGTAATTTTATTAGTGTTAACAAAAACCCTGTGTGGCGAAACTACTTTTCAGGGCAAGGGAAAAGACACTTTACATTTTTTGCCTTTCTCATATAGAAAGGTTATGCCATCACTCTGAAACTCGTTCAAATCCCGTCCCGGTCGGTTGAATGTTATAAACCATTCGACTCAGCTTGTCGAGATCGAAAAATGTCTGTATGTTTCGGGGGAAGGGGGTGTCGTTGAGCCCCTGAAATCCTGTACCTGTTGCTTTCCCTCGTCTGGTGTGTTTTATAGAGTAGAAAACATTTTCAAAAACAGCTACCCCGACCCACAAAACAACTTTATTTATGCTGCCGAACTTCATTCTTCCCCGGCACTACTTCGGAGGGTTATTAGCATTGAAAATGCTTTACTCCACTATGTGGGGCTGGGACTAGATGTAAAACTAAAATCTAAAATTCAATCCGCGTCATGAAAATGTGGCATAATTTTAAACGACTGTAGCGCTGTTAATTTGTGATGAATTTGCGTCATTTATATACAAATCCATTCAGAGAAGTCCAACTTAAAAACTGATTGCAACTTTAAATTGGTATTTCAACTGTAGACTATTAAAAAATTCGTATTATTGTAAATCCATTGGGAAAATGTAAGAAAACAGACAAAGTTTTCACTTACTTTTTGTTAATTGTTCAAGGATTTTCATGATTCGAACACCAATCGATTCAGAAAATTGCCAGTAAAAAAATGTTATCAAATTTATCTACGCATTTTATTAGCACACTATAGAAAACATATACAATCTTAACACAGACCTCATCTAGACACTCATAAACGTTTTACATATTTCATCGCTTGGGCGTGACGAATGAAAATAATTTAAAGTCACCATATTAAAAATAAAAAATAAATCGTCACTTGATATATGTACGAGCCTGTGCTCGTTCTGCGTGTCTCCGTCGGGAGTCCCTTGGTTGGAATCGGTTCCAGATTCCACTCGAAACTGATCCAGACGATGCGAAGAAAGGTGGACGATTAGATGATGGCGGGCTTTCGGTGACCGACGCGATCAAACGAGAGCGACAACGTAGATACGTGTGCTCGGTATGAAGATAGGTTTTAACTGCCATTTATTTCACTTGATCGGTATAAATACATATCACCATTATCTATTATTTCCCTATCGATCTTCGTACCGGTAAATGTGATGTTAGGTAGGCCTAGTTCTGTGCAATCGAGTTCAGTGTGAGTGCTAGGTGTAGGGGTGTTCTTAACCTAAGTGTAATAATTTACATTTCATTTAATTATATAATTTGATTTCAAATAATTCTTCTTCTGCGCTCGTACATGCCGCTCCCCTTGAAACAACCGGTTTCAACGTAATAGAAAGGTATCGGTGAGGCGTTGGATCTTCGGGCGATCGGGTTGACATCCTTCAGTCCCACGTGGCGGAGCCATTCGAACCGTTGACGAGGTCGTCGTTCGATCCGTCATCTGGCCGCGACTAATTTTCAAACCGTTGATGCAGGAAACGACTGTAGCACAGTAGCGTGGTTGATTGCAGATGCGATTGAGTTCGGATTTTATGATGACTCAGTGTGTAGTGGACTAGACGCTGTGCAAGGTTCATCCACCTGTGGCTTGGGTAACGGACATAGTTTGTGGATGCCGCGACGGTAAGTGACATTTCCGTCGAGCATCACTTCAGCAACTCGTACCTTTTCATCTTCTCCTGTAATGACCTTTGTGACTCGTGCGATTGGCCATTTGAATGGCGGTTGATTATCCTCATGTAACAGCACCATGTCTCCAACTGATAAGTTGGACTTGGGGCTTGGCCATTTGTAGCGTTTTTGAAGAGTTGGCAAGTACTCCTTGTACCATCTGGACCAAAATTCTTGGAACATGCGCTGCATTCTCTGCCACCGTGACAAGCGGTTGCAAGGAATATGCTGGAGATCGGGTTCAGGTATTGCTTCAAGCGGACCACCAATGAGGAAGTGGCCTGGAGTTAGAGGCTGCATGTCATTGGGATCGCTAGACATCGGCGAGAGAGGTCGCGAATTTAGGCAGGCTTCCACCTGGGCTAGTGTAGTTAGCATCTCTTCGTAAGTGAGCCGAACATCCATAGACACTTTATTCAGAATTTCCTTTGTCGATTTGACGCACGCTTCCCAAAGTCCTCCAAACGACGGTGACCGTGGAGGAATGAAATGAAATTCGATGCCAATACGAGATGACTCATTGATAACTGCAGTTTTATGTTGTTGAGACTCGAACTGCCGTTTCAACCGTTTCAATTCACGATCAGCACCCGTGAAGTTTGTTGCGTTGTCGCAATAGATGTGCTGGGGGAATCCACGTTTTGCCCAAAACCTTTTTAACGCACCGATGAAAGCCTCTGTGGTTAAGTTGGTAACGAGCTCGATATGTGCAGCCTTCGTTGTCATGCACACAAAAACACATATGTAGCACTTAATTGGCGGCTGGTTACGTTTGCCTTGAATGACGATTGGGCCGCAATAATCAATCCCGACGTTGCGGAAAACCCTGTCTTGATTTACACGAACAGATGGTAGGTCAGCCATGATCTGTTCGGCTACCTTTGGGCGATAGCGAAAGCTGGTAATACAGCTGCGTACGGTAGCTCGGGCTTTATTCCGTCCGTCTATGGGCCAAAACCTCCTGCGAACTGCTGTTAGCAAGTGTGAGGGACCCGAGTGCAAAGTTTCCCGGTGCAGATCAAGAAAGAGCAATTCGACGGCATAATGATGCTTTGGAAGTAGGATAGGGTGTTTCTGACCGAATGGTATAAAAGCGTTTTTTAAACGACCGCCAACTCGAATTAGGTCCTCACCTTTTCGTATGAAAGGATTCAGTGCCAGTAAGGATGATTTTCTGTTAATAGGCAAACCTGCTGATAACTGGCGGTTTTCTGTCGGAAACGTTTCCAGTTGTATTTGGCGGATGAAGAGCATTTCTGCTGTTTTGATTTCTGATGCTGTCAGCGGACCAGTTATGATGTTGGTTTGAACTGATTTACGCTTACAATTTGTGACAAAGCGTCTACAATATGCCATCACACGCAAAACGTCGTGAAAAGAATCATAATTTTCGAACGTGCGTTTTAACCAACTCTCGTGCGTTCTCTCCTTTTCGATAGCAACCAATACTGTCGCACGCAACTCGAGATCTCCATAGGGAGGAGAGACATTTTTCCACAAATGTGAAGACTTCGGCCAATTTTGCACTGGATTCATAAGCCAGTGGGGAGCATCCCACCACAACGAATTGCAAATGATGTCGTTGGGATTCAAACCGCGTGATATATGATCGGCTGGGTTATCATTGGTCGAAACATAGTTCCAGATTCCGCCTTGTGTCAGCTGTTGGATTTCAGCAACTCTATTTGCGATGAAGATGTTCCATGTTGACGGTTCCTTTGCTAGCCAGTGTAGGACGATCGTGGAATCCGACCAAAAATAACATGGGCAGTGCACTTCCACACTTTCTAGCACCTTTTTCTGTAGATTGGCCAGAAGGAGAGCTGCACACAGCTCCAACCGAGCTAGCGTAGGTCGTCTTCGTTCCGGAGGAGCAACACGAGATTTTGCAGTCATGAGACGTATCGATACACCACCCGATGCAGACACAGTTCTGAAGTACACGCATGCACCATATGCTCGTAGAGATGCATCGGCAAACCCGTGCAGTTGAAGAGATACGATGTTGTCCGTTAAAACAAATCGGGGAATACGAAGCTGTTTAAGGATCGGTAAACGGCTTACGAAGTTCATCCACTGCTCGTGAAGCTCCGAAGGCAAGTGTTGATCCCATTCAAGATTTAACTCCCACAGCGCTTGAATGAATATTTTGGCGATGACAATCACTGGTCCGACCAATCCTAACGGGTCAAATAAGCTAGCTGTTTGTGACAGTACGCTTCGCTTTGTAGAAAAAGTTTGTTTGGTCCATTGTGGAATTTTGAACAAAAAATCGTCTGACATTGGTTCCCACAACAGCCCAAGAGCTTGAACTGGAGCCGAACTGTCTAACTCCAACACCCTTTCAGTCTCCCAGTAGTCGCGTGGGATTTTATTGAGAACATTACGGCAATTCGACGACCACTTGCGTAATGATAGACCAGCTGATGCCATCATGAGGTGTAACTGCTCCGTTGCTTCTAACGCCTCTCTGAGGGTATCGAATCCATATAACAGGTCGTCAACATAAAATCCTTTTTTCACCACACGTGCAGCCGCTGGAAAATTAACTGCTTCGTCGTCAGAAAGTTGCTGTAGGCATCGTGTAGCAAGAAAGGGAGCTGTCGTGGTACCATACGTGACAGTAGTGAGCTGGTATGTGTGTAGGGGTTCCTCGGGAGCGTTTCGCCACAGGATTTGCTGATACGGTAGATCTTTTTCTGATATTTTGATCTGGCGATACATTTTTTGAATGTCCGCTTTAATGACGATTGGCTTCATGCGAAAACGAAAAATTAGAGAGAGCATGTCATCCTGAACTGTGGGGCCTTTGAGAAGTAGATCATTTAAAGCAAACCCAGACGTCGTTCTACATGAGCCGTCGAACACCACACGTAGTTTGGTGGTAGTGCTCTCGGGCTTAATGATCGCATGATGAGGGAGATAATAATGTTGTCCTGGCAAATCTGACACCACATCAACCAGCTTCATATGGCCCAATGAGAGATATTCGTTCATAAAGGAACAATATTGGCGGTGCAACGCCGAATCCTTTGCAAGGCGTCGCTCCATGGCGTGGAATCGTTTCGTAGCTATAGATCGTGAATCTCCAAGATGCCCAATGAATTCTATGCGTTTAGGTAAGGTAACGATGTAGCGACCATCCGAGTCCCGTTCAGTTGTTGACTTGAAGATTTCCTCACAAATACGTTCTTCTACTGACCAGATTGATTCTGACTGACAGGATTCAATTTCCCAAAATTTTGCTACCTGCTTGTTTAGACTCTCAGTAGTGATAACATGAGTAACCAAACATACTGGCGCTGACGAGCTTCGATGTGCTCCCGCAACTAACCAACCAAATACGGAGTTGTGTAGTGTAGGTTTATCGTCGTCGATCCGCATGTGACCTCTCCGAAGGAGATCGAAAAAGACCTCACTACCGATTACCATATCAATAGCACCTGAAGTGGCAAAAGTAGGATCAGCAAGTTGGATGTGGTCTGGAATAATCCACCCTGTAGTGTCCACCGACGAAGTGGGCAGGTCAGTGGTAACTTTCGGCAAGACTAAGAATTCCAACACCGCTCGATAGTTGTTGAACCGCGAACATACTGTTGCTACCGTTGAAAATGCAACCACTTTCCGTTCAGCCCCAACACCGTAGAGCTCCGTACTAGCTGAACTTTTTCGAAGATTCAATATTTGTCGAAATCGTTCAGTCATCAGGTTGGGCTGCGAAGCATTGTCTAGCAAGACTCTGGCAACAGCTATGTTTCCTTTGGGCCCAACCACCTTTACAAGTGCAGTTGACAGGAAAACTTGTACCTGGGGTGAGCGGTTAGATTGAGACGTCACAAACGAGGACTGAGAGGTACTAGGAATTTGGAGCGATCTTGAGTGTGCGCTTTCGTTTGGCGCCTCAAGCGATTGAGATATGTTGGTTGGTTCTTGTTGATTTGACAGCGTTGATGTACCTTTGGCGTTATGTGGAGACGATCGATGCAGAAGACTATTATGTTTCTTTCCACAAACCCGACAGCTACGCTGTTTACATTGATTTGGATGGTGCCTTTCACTTATGCAGTTCGCACAAAGTCCTTTGCTGGATACGACGTTAATTCTTTCCGGAACGGTAAGTGCTTTAAATTTACCGCAGTAGAATAGGGAGTGATTTCCACTGCAGAGGCTGCAGGATCTATTAGACGAAGATGTGGTAGCGTATGTGGCTCTGGTGGTTTGAGATTTAGCATTCCGCTGAAAGTCAACTTCTAAGGACTGCAATTGCAATATATGGTTTTGCAAAAAGTATACAAGCTCCTCAAATTTTGGCATAGACTTTGGATCTGTTGTTCTTTCCCATTCACGTTTCGTTGCTGGATCTAAGCGCGAAGTTAGCATATGGACGAGAAGAGAACTCCAATCACTGGTGGGTTCGCCAAGTTTGTTCAGAACCCCAATGTTTTTTTGAAAATCATCAAGTAGATTGGACAAGGATTGTGCCGATTCAGTTTGCACCTTCTGAATGGCAAATAGAACATTAAGGTGACTCTTGATTAGAACCTTAGGATGCTCAAATCGATCAGAGATAATTTTAAGGGCTACCGTATAATTATCTGCGCACAGGGTAATGTCGTCAATAAGCTTTGCTGCTGTACCCTTCAAGGACGCTTTAAAGTAATGGAACTTCTGGATGTCCGAGAGCTCTGGATTATTGTGTATCAAGGAGCGAAAAGTGTCGTAAAACGAATACCATTTATCGATGTCCCCATTGAATTCGGGAACTGAGATGCTAGGAAGGCGAAGTGTCCCACAGGTGGTTCCCGGTGTAGTATCAGGAAGCCGCTCAGCCTGACTCGAGCAATGGGTTTTGAGCCAAGCTTGGAGAGCGAAAAAGTCATTTTCAAACTCCTCTAAATCTTTCTGTAAATCCATTTCGTACTCCGTGACTATACCATCAGTCAGGATTTCTAGAGCCGAAGAGCTATCTTGATAAGTAGTATAAATTTGATCTAATCGAGCTAAACGTAGCTGAGCTTCTGCCAGTCTAGACGGTTCGAAAGAGTCAATGAATTTGTGCATACGCTCTAAAGCATCTCGAGCACGGTTGCAGGTAAATACGTGCTTTTTTATTTCCTGACTATTCGCTGCAGTCGCGGGATTAGGAATGGCAATATCATTTTCACTTTTAGAACCCTCCATTATGTCTAACTACAATCGCACGGGTCACACTTGTGATCGAGGGAAAGCAAAATGGCGACTTACGTGAATTACCTCCAGTTGAGCGCGTCGTTGGTGATACTTGGTGCGTCCGGAGTCCGAAGCGCGGGAATGTGTCCGGCTTTATGCAATGGGGACTGATGTCCAGGATAAATTGTGGATCCGATACGGTATTAAGTGATCGCCGGCTGTCGACGAGAGTGCTGCTGGATAGTATCTTACGCGCTCGTTGGAACCAACCGCCCATTCAATCAGTCCTCATCAGTCCAATGACGCTAAAGTTGTTCTCGAAATCCTGTCTCACCCTGAAATGGTATCGAAAGTGCGATCAGTTCCTTTTCTTCCGTGATCAGGATGATTGGAACCGGACTTAACGTTTGTTACCGGCTTGGCGTCCCTTCCAGGAACAAAATGGAGTCCGATTTTCCTCGCCGAACAAGATGCTGCGATGAAATCTGGCCTTCGCGGTGATCCGGCTCGAAGGACCATGTACGAGCCTGTGCTCGTTCTGCGTGTCTCCGTCGGGAGTCCCTTGGTTGGAATCGGTTCCAGATTCCACTCGAAACTGATCCAGACGATGCGAAGAAAGGTGGACGATTAGATGATGGCGGGACGCGATCAAACGAGAGCGACAACGTAGATAGTGCTCGGTATGAAGATTAGGTTTTAACTGCCGTTTATTTCACTTGATCGGTATAAATACATATCACCATTATCTATTATTTCCCTATCGATCTTCGTACCGGTAAATGTGATGTTAGGTAGGCCTAGTTCTGTGCAATCGAGTTCAGTGTGAGTGCTAGGTGTAGGGGTGTTCTTAACCTAAGTGTAATAATTTACATTTCATTTAATTATATAATTTGATTTCAAATAATTCTTCTTCTGCGCTCGTACAATATAAAAGGAATGTTTCTGGCCGAATTCTTACATTGCCATACCTATTCTGCTGATAGAACGAGGTAGGTTATCGCTACTGCTGCTGGTAGGATCAGAGCTGCAAATTTTCAACTTGAAGTCTCTCAAATCATGCCCTTCTATGTTCAATTAGCAGTTGTTCGTTTGCTTCATTCACTCAAACAACCGAGTTGCTCAATCATTTTTCATTCATTTTCAATTTCATTGATCCTGTGAATATCTTTCTACTGGGGTATTGACTATGTTTTTCAAGCAGTACTATTCTGAACATACTTCTTACTGTTCATGTAAGCTTTAAAATGGAAAACATGTCAACATTTAACCTAAACTGGACCTTACAGTGCAGATGATAACTTTGGTTGGTGAATGAAAAAGCATCAATTTGAAATGAAGACGTACGGTTTAGTTATGAAAATCCCGCCAACTTGAAAGTGAATGATTAAAGGAGGCTTTGAATTTGAATCCTGGTTCGGCTTGGTTGAACCAGCGATGCCACATGTTTTTATTAAATGTCTGTAGAAGAATAATTATAATGTCTGTAAATGTCTGTAGATGGTTGTGTAAGTCCTAGTTACACTAGAATATTACCTAAAAAGTAGATTGAAATTAGAATACTATTATGAAGAAATCACTTGTAGTCGAATACAGTTATTCTAGTACAATTTTGCTAAACACTATTACTCTTTTAAAAGTCTGTAGATTTCTAACTACGTCTGTTGGAGGCTATCAAAAGTTTGTAAAATACAGACATGTCTGTAAATCTGGTATCGCTGGATTGAACTGAAAGTTGGCATTTAAAAATGAAAATTTGCACCACTGGGCAGTGTTAAAAATAATCGAAGCTCTTTTTTGACGGCTGAAAATGAACCTGACGCGACTCGCGGTGAATAGAAAAAATATTCATTCGAATATCCATCCTTATTCATTCAGTTGAATATCGGACAATATATTCATTTCACTAATTATCTAGGAAAATGTTTTCAAATGACGGTAAAGCACATGAAACAACAATCATCATCGCTTACATTGTGCCAGGACTTACTTTGATGCGTTTGATTCGTGGCTGCACGGTCGCTTCGTGTAATGATCGGAGACGAATGAAAATCTGCATGGATGAATGGGCGGTTTGTTCGTTTGACGTTTTCAGCTGCGTCACTGAATATTGAAAATGAATGCGGCTGAATGTGATCAACTTTCATTCAATGAATTTGAATATTTTTATCTCTGCCACTGGGTAGTGTGGAGTTTCGCCATTATGCCACATCAATTGTCTGGCAAAATGGGGAAAGGACACGGAGCTTTGCACCAAACACAACTTACCCATTCGACGGCACGTAGACAAAAGAGGCAGATTCTCTCCCTAGTTTTATTACGACAGCAGAAGCAGTGTTGGCAAACCTTCCAAACCTTTTTGTATTGTCAACGTCAGTTGATGGCTCGCCGAGGGGTGTACTGCAGCCCATGTATACCGAAACCATAGGGTGTATCCCACATCCCACTCCTTCTCTAAAAAAAGGTGCTCGGCTCCCTATTCAGATTTTTTTCTGAAAAGTGTACGTGAATAATCTAATAATGTCATTGTGAAATTTTTTATTGTCGATTATCGATGAAGATTCATAGCTAGGATCTTACATATCGAAGTGTTCAACTATGTCGATCTGGTTGAGTGACTGCACGCATATTCGCCTTTTCCAACTCTACCAGCCTCACATAGTCCTGGAGGTAGGAAGGAGTTTTCCTTTCTCTCGGACGGCGAGTCTGGGGTTCTACTACGGTTGGCCTTGATCCTGTAATTGGAGCTCTCCAATCATGAACTCTCCTCGTTTGGGATACGTGTCGCTTCAAAAGTTGACCGTCGTCATCAGAAAGTAGCAAATTACCGTTGGACTGTTCCATAACAGTAAATTTCTTCGGATCAAATCTACTATCACCTTTTGCGCGGGAATGTCTCGCAACGATGACACGATGTCCTGGTAGGACATGGCACTCCTTGGCGCCCCGACGAGTATCTTCACGTTTCTTACCTTCCAGCTTAGCTTCTTGATCTCGTTGGTCGATCAATTCATCTTGAACGTTTACCTTGCCCCGCATCAAAAGTGGAAGTCCGCGGTGAATTTTCCTGCCATTCATCAACTCTTCCGGTGCGACTTTTGTAACCGCATGAGCTGCACAATTATGAGCTTTGACAGCGGCTTTAAGTTCATCCATATAGTGGGTTCCATTCCATTGGTACTACTAGTTTCATGTACCTTTCAACAAGGCCGTTTTGCTGGGGAAACAGCGGAGTCGAGTAAACAGTCTTAATCCCCCGATCAGCACAGTATTGAGAAAATTCTTGACCATTGAAGGGCGGGCCATTATCGGTCTTGATGTTTTTAGGAAATCCTTCTCTGTAAAATATATCGTCCAATACACTTCTTGTATGTTCAAAGCTGGTCGATTTCACCGGGTGGGCAATTATATATCTAGATCTGTACTCAACTAATACCAGTATGTAGATTCCACCAAACCTTGAGTATGGCCCGTTGAAATCTACGGCGATTGTTTCCCATATATTTTTGGGGGCAAATATACGTTGCATAGGGGTGGTTCTTTCAGGATTTCCGTTGGTGGCACATGTTTGACAAGATTTCACCCACTCCTCAGCATCCTTCGTCATTCCAGGCCACCACACACGCTCTCTGAGTATTGTTTTTAGTTTCCCAGCCATCGGGTGACCGTCATGAGCAACTTCCAGAGCCTTAGGGCGAAGAGCTTCCGGAATAACCACACGTCCTTCTTTGGTTATTAATCCGTCCATGGTGTGAAGATTATCAGCCAGTACTTCGAATTTCCGTAAGTGCTTTGGCCAAATTCCGGTTTCTAGGGCTAACGATACTTGAGTTAGGGTGCTGTCCACTACAGTTGCTTTCTTAATTTCTTCTTCTGTCAAGAAACCAACAGCGTTAGCCTCTAGTTTCGCGATCTCCCATGGACTCGCTGTTTCATTGAAAGCTCCATCGTGTCCATCATACAGACGTGACGATGGATCGGCTATGTTGAACCTTCCTTCGACATATTCAACCACATAGTCATATGGGGTAAGCCGTAAGGCCCAGCCATCGGCTCTAGTGAGTGCCCTTTTAGAATCCTCTCTTGAACGATTAAGCATGAAGGTAATTCCCTTAGCATCTGTACGTAGAGTGAAGTGTCTTCCCAGCAAATAATATGAAAAATATTCGACTGCCCAAACAGCACCCAAGGCCTCTTGCTGGTTTTGGGCATATTTCTTCTCTGTGGGTGTTAGTGCTTTCGAAGCAAAACTGATTATTCGAGGAGTTCCGTTCCTACTCTCCTGTACAAGAACCGCACCCAGGGCAATCGGTGAGGCATCAGTATACAATACTGTTTTGTCCGCATCCGAAAAATATCCCAAAGTGGTCGTACAATGAATAATTTTCTGTTTTGTGGCCTCGAAGGCTTCCGATTGACGAGGTCCCCAAGTCCAAGACTTCGTTGTTGCCACTTCCCATAGGGAGCGAGTTAGGTCCGCGAAATTCTGTATATACGGACTGAGGAAAGCTGCCAACCCCAAAAAACTCCGTAGTTCAGAGGCGGTTGAGGGTTCCCGGAATTTCAGTACGTGACGTATTTTTGCATCTTCAATATGAAAGCCATTCTCATCAATCCGATGTCCGAGGAACTGTATGCTTTCCTTGTCAAATTCACATTTAGAAACATTTAAGCTAAGATTGTTTTCTCGTAAGATCCTCAATACTTTTGCAACCGTCTTGTGCAGCTGTTCTATTGAACTAGCAAACACCAATATATCGTCTATGTATATAATAACGTTTTCAATTCCAACTAAAATTCTTGTCATCTCACGCTGGAAAATCTCCGGAGCGCAGTTAACTCCGAACATGAGACGTGTGAAGCGGTACATTCCACCCTCGGTGAGAAAAGTTGTCAGCTCGCGGGAGTCCTTTGCCAACTCAAGATGATAATAAGCACTGGTTAAGTCCAGCTTGGTGAAAAATTTTGAACCGTGTAGCTTTACCTTCATCTCGTGAATAAGCGGTAGTCTGAAATATTCCCGTTTTATAGCCTTATTGGGACCTCGCATGTTCACGACTAGTCTGAAGTCGCCTCTCCCCTTTGCTACCGCTGACATCCCACTAATCCACTTTGTAATTCTTCCAAGAAGTGATCTTTCTCCGTTCGGTACTACTAAAAAATCTGCTTGTATAGCCGGATTGTTTGTGCCAAGCACTGTAATAACTGATTTAAATGCACATTCTACATGTAACGGCTGCTTCGCTGCATAAGCTTTAAGGTTTGTATTTTCAGGAAAGTTTATCTGACGAATCGTAAATAGGCCCATTTCACAGTCCATTTGCAACTGCTCCCAATCTTTTCTTCCAATTATGTTAACGTCTGCGCCTGAATCAATAAGAAATTTTATCGGACTAGAAGAGTCCAATTTGCAGCTGACAAGTACATCTTGTAGAGAAAGTGCGTTGATGTACTGCAATTGAATTGAGGAGAAAAGAAAAGTGCAGAAAATATTGTATTACATTGGGCTTCTCCGTGTTTACTGTGCGTTTCAAGACATTGAGCTCTTACTTTTAAATCTTAACTTTAAACTAGCGTGTAATTTTGCAACCTTTGTTATATAGCTTGGAATTACAAGAGTATTCCCTTAAGATATCAATAGTTATCGTTCAAGCGTCAGTGAAACTTAATGAAACTTTACATTCAAAGTTTAAAAAAAATCAGTAAATGCATACTGTTGCTATTTGGAAACATACTGAACTTTGTAATTAAAAACCTGAGCTAATGGTATATATTGTATCCATCCCGAGAAATGAGTACCAAGAATAGTGAAAATCATGCATTCAAGTGGTCAATCTTAAGATATAATCACCAAGGAAAAAAGTAACGGAAATGAAAAACGTAAGATATATTAACTGCATTTTAATAAATTTCGAATTCAAGCTGCCTACTAGACAAACGGTTCTTCAGACCGTATTAATCACATAAAATCCCCATGCTTTGGGGCAAAAATATAATATTAATAATAATTATGATTGTGTTTTCATACCTGTTCTTCCTCATTCTCTGGTTCTATCGGATTTTGTTGTGTGAGCTGGTTAACCCTCATCTTTTGGCGACAACATGACTCAAAGTGCCCGAGCTTACCACACCGACGACAGTTTTTGTTCAAAGCTGGACACTGCCTTCCAATGTGAGCGGGGCGATCACAACGCGAACATCGGTTCCTTTTACTCGGTCTGTTAGAAGCTGTATTGTTTTCTTGTCTTCCCATAGTCGGACGTTTAGCAAGCGGTCCTTTAGAGAAATGGTTGGGTAGTGAGTCGCAATGCGAATTGAGGTGTTGGCCACTACGCTTACTGTCACGCGACTTATTCCACTGCTGCTTATTCGGATGATGTATAGCCTTTCCGTTTTGTCCGGGTTTTGAAACTCCAATTGTTAACACTTCGCCTGCGGTCGAGCTTGTCTCCCCCTCGAAGGCTTCACAACGAGTAGCCGACTGAACAACAAACTCAGTGTCGTAGTTGAACATTCGAGCCGTCCTCGCCAACTCCCTATTCAACATCCCTTTCAAAAGTTGGGATCTCACAAAACGGATTTGATCTTCCTCGCTATATTTACAGAGCCGAATTTGTGATACTAATCTTGCGCGGAAGACCACAGCCGACTCTCCACGGTTTTGCTTCATGGCAGTGAACTTGTCATGTTCAGCACTAACGTCTGTCATTGCTCGGAAATAATTTGAAATGTTTCCTACCATTCGTCTGTAGCAATCCGGGTCAGAAAGGCTAGGGCGTAGACCTGCGGCGCGGATTATCTCTTGGAGCTCATCCCCTAGCGCCAAGTACAACAACTGAGCCTGCTGGGCAGAGTTGGTAATGCCGTTTAAGGAGATCGCTATCTCGAACTTCTCCATATACCTTGTAAATGCTTCCCACATGCATGCTGTTTTCTCTGTCTTTGGAAATGGTGGAATGTTATCGAATCTAATGGGAGAGCTGGCCACAGGTACCCGATTAGCGGTTAGTTCTGTCAAATCTTGATCTGTTGAGAAAGGTCTTTGCTCCGTTATCTTTTCACGTACGATCTGCGTCAAGTCGATCAGAGCTTTTTGCAAGATATCCAGTCTAGCACTCGTGTCATTAACATCTGGATTCGCTGTTCCCATACTATTAGCATTTCTCTGATCTGTACCGGTATTCAGAGACTCGGTTTGACCAGTGTTAACAGTGGTACCCAATTTTCCATTTTCTTTGTTCGTCGAGTCCGTAAAAGAATCCACTGAAGAGCGTAGAATTTCAGTCTCCGCTGGGTACTCGTGATCTTCTTGGGACTTTTCTTCATCACTTGAATGGCTTTCTGCCGCTTCTTCACATGTAACGGAATAATTGGAAGAGTTATCGTCTTCGTCTCTGTCCTCGGTCGCAATTCTTACGTATTTTCCAGTGTCTTCCATATTAATCCACTGCCGAGAAAATAGTAGAAAAAAAATGATCAGAAGCGTCGTGAAGATTTTGCACTTAATCTTTCCAACAAGTGTCCCACTGTGCGGCAAAGATTTTGCTCATTCCATTGTGAGTCCCACACAATGGCAATGGTTTTACGCGGATGTCCCATCTCGCGATGTATATATAATACATACTAAATTCATATCGAGCGTCCCGCTATATCAAAATTTGTTAAAGTATTATTCTATCCACTGGAGCGTCCCACTCCAAAGGCGAATGATTATTTATGTGGATATCCTATACCACTTCCGACAGCGTCCCACTTCGTAGAGAATATTTCAATCCTTGATCAAGGATGGATTCATTTTACCACCAAGCGTCCCACTTGAGGTCACTCATGACAGCGTCCTACTTCGTACGGAATATTTCAATCCTTGATCAAGGGTATTCATAACCTTGCCACCAAGCGTCCCACTTGTGGTCACCGACAGCGTCCCACTTCGTAGAGAATATTCTAATCCTTGATCAAGGATATTCATAACCTTGCCACCAAGCGTCCCACTTGTGGTCACCGACAGCGTCCCACTTCGTAGAGAATATTCCAATTCTTGATCAAGGATTGATTCATAACCTTGCCATCAAACATCCCATTTGAGGCGAAGGCGGTCGTCTCAAACCATTTATACGAGCTGTCCCATCTCGCAACAGGCTTTTGCTGAGAGTATTCGTCCGGTACTGCTTCCCATCTGAACCACCTTCCGGAAAGCATATAAGTATTACACACAGATAACACAAAAAAAATGATTCCATATACGAAGCAGTTTTAAATTTAGATCGAAAACTATGCAAAAATGATAAAACATAATTACTGTTAAATCCCGAACCGAAGTATTTTTGGCGGATAAAATCATTTTCACTTGCGTACTCTTCGAGAAACAGTTTACCAAAATGGCGATTTTCACACTCCATGCGCACCGTAGATGGAAAAAAAAAACTAATACCAAAATGGCGACTTGCACTTTCTTTAGCAGCACTAAGCTAAGTGCTTATTTTCGTAGTCCTTCATGTCCATCCCAGACAATTGATGTAGTTTCCGGTCAACCTTATAGTTGCGATGACGCAACATTCCTAGCAGGATCGCCATTGTGGAGTTTCGCCATTATGCCACATCAATTGTCTGGCAAAATGGGGAAAGGACACGGAGCTTTGCACCAAACACAACTTACCCATTCGACGGCACGTAGACAAAAGAGGCAGATTCTCTCCCTAGTTTTATTACGACAGCAGAAGCAGTGTTGGCAAACCTTCCAAACCTTTTTGTATTGTCAACGTCAGTTGATGGCTCGCCGAGGGGTGTACTGCAGCCCATGTATACCGAAACCATAGGGTGTATCCCACAGGTAGGATATCTGTTATATCTTTCATTTGATACGAGCCACGGAAGGGGAGCGTTTGTGTGTATTGGAAGGATTTTGCTCGCAGTTCCAAGCGACAATGGCGGAACAAAAGCGAGATGGCGATTTGCTGGTTTATGCAGTGCGTTTAGTCGTGCAGGTAAGGCTCAAATTGTTTCATAGGATTCTCGTTCTGTATCACAAGACAGTTATTAGCAAACCGTCCTTATTAGGACGAATACATATTGGAAAAAGAATTGATGAAGAAAATTATTTTATTACCTATTAAGTTTGTGCTTGTTAGTTCTGTACCTTTACCAGTAAATCATAATATAAACAACACATGAAGCAAAAATCCCCTTTATTAGCTTGTCTTAACCCTCTAGTTCCCAACACTGCCTCTAGGCGGTCTCTATAAAAATCCTTACAAAATTACTAAAACATAATTGTATATTGGCGTCCGCACTAGCATTTCTTCCCAACGCTCACACCTCTCATACACACACATTTTTTTTGAATATTCGTAGCTTTCTGTCAAAGGCAATCGAAGTTCAAAGTTGAAAACTCGAGGAAAATGTGAAAAAAAACTTTGTGCTTAGTGGTAATCGCCATAAAACAACTATTTTTGGAAATTGCAACAACTAAAAAATATTTTTGAGTAGCCTGTTACTAGCATTTCACTGTAGATGTGAATTGGTTTAGTGGAATAATTCGGAAGTTTAGCTTTTTTGGTAAAATACTTTGCCCGCCTAAAGGCGGTGTTGGGCACCTGAGCGAAAAGAATTTTCAGTCTTTAGTGATTACTTATTGTACCGAAACTAGCATTATGTGCAATTTTAACTGATAAAAGTTTGTTTTAAAAACTTTGGGTGAATGCTGCTGTTATAATATGGATGTCCATATCATTTAATAATATTTATAGGAGTCTGGGGCTAGCCGGCGAATCTCTTTTCTCCTTTTGTATTAGACATATGGAGCTGTCTCTAGTTCTACACTTCAAGTACTCTGTAATACATTTTTCAATGTGTGTATGTTGCATTACATTCGGTTTCGTACACGTTGTAAGCGATATTGAGTTTTCGAGCGTATTAGAGTGAAGACTCTAACTACACTGTACAGTTGTGTTAAATGTAAATTGATAATACTTAATCCAAGTATTCCATTCTTGTGGTGAATTTCCGCAATATATGCGTAGGAAATTCCCTAATTTTGTGCGAATTTTCTAATCCACCGATTGTTTGATGGTGATATGCTGTCGAATTTAGTTTATCAATTTTTAATAATTTGCATACCTTCGAGAATAATTTCGACATGAATTCCGTTCCTCTGTCAGTAATTATTTTCATGGGTACGCCATGGTTTAGAATAATAGTTTCAACAAATGCCCTTGCGACTGTTTCTGTGCATTTGTTTTTGATTGCGGTTGCTGTGACATATTTTGTTAGATCGCATTGTGACGTCAGTACATATTGGTGACCTTCTGGGCTTGGTAGTAAAGGTCCTATCAAATCTAAATATACTGTTTCAAAAGCTGTTGAAGCGGTTGTTGTTATAATCATTGGCGTTCTTTTTTGATTTATAATTTTGTTCTTTTGACAAGGTTCATATCTCTTTATGTATTCTTCAATATCTTTTTTCATATTTGTCCAATAAAATCTTTGTTTGATTGTTCGTAATGTCCTCTCTATTCCTGCATGTCCTGCCGTTGGAAGTGTGTGGTAATCATTTATAATTAATTTTTTCTTCATATTGTCGTCGACGTATTTTAACTCTTTTTTCAATAAGTATATAGGTGGCATGCCCTTGGTAAGATCATTCATATTAATGTCATTATAAAATTTTAGCGCTTTTTCATCTCTTTTCGCAATAATGAGCTCATTGATTTTATGTTCCACACACATTTTCTTTGTCCAATAAAATCTTTGTTTGATTGTTCGTAATGTCCTCTCTATTCCTGCATGTCCTGCCGTTGGAAGTGTGTGGTAATCATTTATAATTAATTTTTTCTTCATATTGTCGTCGACGTATTTTAACTCTTTTTTCAATAAGTATATAGGTGGCATGCCCTTGGTAAGATCATTCATATTAATGTCATTATAAAATTTTAGCGCTTTTTCATCTCTTTTCGCAATAATGAGCTCATTGATTTTATGTTCCACACACATTTTCTTTGGCGTTTGCATTGTCCGCCGTAGCCGTAATGTTTTCGCTGGTTTTATTATAATTGCATTTTTATGTAATGCGATTTTTACTTCCGGCATTCCATGAACATCATCTATCACCATTTCCATCGTTTTACTAATTTAAAGTTGATGGCCAGGCATCTTATCGTTAGTGTTAGTTGGTGAATGGTTTATATCTGATGTGTTATTCTGTGCTCTTGTTGTTATTGTATCGATTTTGTTGGCTATTTTCGGCAAATTTGAGACTAAGAGAAACGAAAGCAATGAAATTGAAAGACGGATAGGTATTCTAGAGCGAATCAGTTATAAACTTAGGACGGAAAACTAGAACTAGGCAGGCTCATATGGGCATGATCGAAAGGAAATGTGAAGAATTTTTTGCCTTCTGCATAGTAGGAGTTGGGCGTTCCACCCAAGTCTACCGCATGGTCTATGGTAGAACATAACTCATCATCATGTTTTACCGCCGACGCCGGCCGGTTGTTATTAGGACTTTGTAACGAGGTTACAAAAGTATTTAATTCATTAGTTAAGAAAATAAACACCGAGCGAAATTCAAATTTGAATTTGTCGGAGTTCATGGCTTAAGTCCCCGATCACTCTGGGCTAACAAAACGCATGCGTTTATAGAACTTTGCGTACGATAACAATGCATAAAACCAGCCAATCAACGAAGGACACGTTAACGCGATCGAAAAAAGGCCAAGCTTTGGGGGCTATTGATTAGAAATTATCATCTCGGTACTCATTCTGGTTTGGTCAGTACGATAGATCGATAGTGGCAAATAGAAAGTCAGTTGTAAGAATTAAACCTGTGTTATAAACGACGGTGGAAATAAGATACCGTAAGATATGAAAAGAGAGATCAATAAATTACTTGTCCATCGTTTGAAGGTTCTACCTTCGAACGAAGGTGTCCGGTTGGGGCGTAACGTGGTCCCAGGACTCGCCGAATACACGCCACGAATTAAATCGTCGACCACGTGTGTTGGAACCATCAAACAGGGACATTGTAGGTCCACGTGTTCGGAGCAGTGAGCGATAACTCGTCGAACGTAAAAACGCCCCGAACTGTAACGACCTGACGGAACGTTTGAACCACTACGCATACTACCGCAACCAGGCGCACTGCAACATAGTTCATCTCCCATATTCATCCAATTGTCGCTCACCACAACGGGCGCACTGGAACATAGTTCATCGCAACATTCATCCAGATATATCGCCCACCGTCACAGTGGTGGCAGCCATGTCGAAAGCACAGGTGATATAGGTTAGAATCATAGATCGAAACCGGAGAAGCGATTGTCATGCGGAAGGGAATAAATTAAGGCAAATTGGACTAGTAGCGTTTGATTAGACCGGATGCGATCCTTGATGATTTTACAGTTATTCGCGAAATATTCTTAAAAATTGGAATTCCGTCAGTATTGGCGTTTCTTTTGTAGGTTGGTTGGTCGAGTGTTTTGTGTGATTCGGACGTGAACTCCCCTAGAGTCTCACCGGGCATTTAATCCATCGCGGCTTCGCGGCAGCATTGCTGCCTGGCGCGGAAGCGGAGACCGTTTTTACACTCCCCTGCACGTTACATTTGGCGCGCAACAAACGGGTTTTGCTACAAAAGTATTTTTGGAACGCCTTTAAGTTATTTCCGGCATATCGGACCAATTTTGAATTTGAAATTTTAGAAACATTTATTTTCATTGAATTAGATTTGTTAAGTAGTTCGTAGCTATTTTTTGGGATTTGATGATGTTAGTTGTTAAAATTTAGGAATAGTTTTGAATATTTTTCATATTTTTTTTAAAGCTATATACATAATCAATCGTAAAAAAAACATAAATTTAATCATAAGTGATAAATTGAGTGAATTCGAAACTATGGCATAGAGCGAAACATCTATACAATTTTTGTGGCTAGACCCTAAGCATTTAACTCCCGACGAGTTAAAGTATGAGCTAAAGATCCGGTGTCTAAATTATGCGGGAATGTCCATGGATGAGCGTCAGCAGGTATTTTACAAAGAACAATGTAAAGAAGCACAAGTTCGTAAATTTCTACTTTCAAAGCGAACTATAATAGATGAAATTAATTTGGTGCAAGTTAAGCTAATGCTGATTAGGCAAGCATTGAAAGTCGGCTATGACGAAAAATTGATCACTAGATTGAGGCATTTGTATTTAGGGGTGAGAAGAATAGCAGCGTTAGACCCACTTCAAGTTCAAATGAGGCAAGAGACGTTGGAAGAAATCGAGGTTCTAGTAGACGTTTTTGGTATGGAAAAAGACTCAATCTATAAAAATGATCCTGCCAGAAGGGAACGTAACAGAACTCTACGGAGGTCGCAGGTTAGTACGAGAGCAACGTTAACTCCAACAAGGATTTCCATGTACGAATTTCCTCCAGCCTCTAAAACTACAAGATCGACAGAGATTATGTCGCAGAGCCATAGCAACTCTCTGAGCGCAGATGCATGGGAATTCATTCCAAGTGAAAGTATGAACACTACGCCACTACGGCAGGAATATTCATTATAGGGGACAACAGACCAACGGGAATTAAGAAACAACGCAACGCTAGGAGAGCAGCGATCAGAAACAACTAACAGTCAACATAAGGTTGTACATCCAGAATATCCAGGAACGGAAGGGATAAAAGATCAGGAACCGTTTCCAAGGAATACGGTTGAAGCCGTACTGCAAACCAGTAAACAAATAGGAAGAGTAGTTTAGGAGGTCTTAGCAAATAAGCTGGAAACAATGATGACAAAAATGTTTCAAAATCTCGTGCTACAACATTCAGCGAGTGTAGCTCAAGGAAGGCAATCACCCATGCCCAGGAATTATTTGGAATGAACAGGAGGATAGCAATTCAGTAGCCTCTCATGTTTCGTACGCTAATATCAGCAGGCGGCAGTGGCAACCAGAATGCCAAAATACGGGTGCTGTAGGGAAAGATTTTCGGATGGGAACCGACTCGGGTCATCAGCAAAGTCTAGGGGATATAGATCAAAGCAATGTAGAGAGAAGGCAAGTCGAGCAGAACACGCGATATCCAGAGGGTCCTAGGGAAGCGCGCTACCCCAAAATATCCGTAGACAAATGGCCAGTAAAGTTCAGCGGGGATCCTAGGGGACCGTCAGTAGAAGAATTTCTGAAAAGAATAGAAACATTGGCAAATAATAATAGGACGTTGGAAGCGGAACTGTTAGGACAGGCAAACTTTTTGTTTAGGCCAGACTCCATAGCCGAAGAATGGTACTATACTTATAGTACACGTTTTACTTCGTGGAGAGTATTCAAATACATGCTTAAACTGCGATTCGGAATTCCAAATACGGATAGAATAACAGATAAACAGATTAGGGACAGAAAACAACTTCCCAGCGAAACATTTATCGCGTTCGTTGCAGAAATTGAGCGTATGTGTCAAAAATTATCCAAACCACTGGATGAGGCTCAAAAAGTGAACATAATATTGGAGAATATGAAGGACTGCTATCGACCCCATCTAGCGTTCATTGATTTGGATCCTATCAACATAGAAGCTCTCACCAGTATGTGTTTCGATTTGGACAAAGCTTTTTACCATGCTTAAGCTCCACGGGGTAGATCATTCAATGTGAATTGCATGGACGAGGAAGGAGAGTACCTCGCTACCAATCTCAGTGAGGATATCAATGCAATACGATCATTGAAAAATAACCCAAATCATAAGTCGTTCGAATCTAGCGGTGAAGAAAAAACCGAGACAAATGCGGGAAAAAACCAACAGAACAATGTGTTATGCTGGAACTGTCGTCAATTCGGGCATTTCTGGAGGGACTGTACCAAACAAAAACGAATCTTTTGTCATATTTGTGGGCAGACAAACGTGGTCATTACAACGTGCCCAAATAACCATCGATTTAAATCAGACGAAACAAAAAACGATTACACGGAGAGGTCATAGGGGGTAACCTTTCCCAAGTGGTAACTGAAACTCCCAACAGACGACTAGCGAGCGAGGTACCCGACGAAAATAAAAATTTTAAAGATGTCCAAATAAATATCAAGCCAAATAAATGTCCGCATATTCTGGTTAACATTCTAGGAACACAGGTCGAAGCACTGTTGGATTCAGGAGCAGCAATAGGCATAATCAGTGATCCCGACATCATTAAAAGACACAATTTTAGGGTGAGGCCAACCAGTTTAAAAGTAAGGACAGCAGATGAAACAGAACATTCTGGAGTAGGAATGGTTCATATTCCGTATTCATTTGAAGGACTGACCAAAATCATTCCTACGTTATATGTACCACCGATTAATCGGCGTATAATTCTAGGCGTGGATTTTTGGCGGGCATTTGACATTGAACCAGCAATGGCTAAGGGGGCAAGTTGGAGCCCACTGGAGCTAAACAACAGACAGATAGACCAAATCGCTCTGAACACTGCATTGGATTACTTCTCGGAAAATGGTGAGGAGATAAACATTATCCTGGAACCGTCTGGAGAGAAACTTTTGGTATCCACGCAGGATGAAGACGAATCCCTGGATATCCCTTCCGTAGAAATTCCAAAAAGTATGAAAAAGGAGTGCATTACTACAGACCACGATTTAACAAACAGCAGGCGGAGCTTCATAGGGTCTTAAAACTATTTGACTCAAGCGGAAAGCTAGGGCGAACAAATATCTTAGAACATAAAATTGAATTAGTTGAGGGGGCAGTACCAAAAAGGCCACCTAGATATAGGACATCGCCAGCCATGCAGAAGGAGGTCCAGAAGGAAAAAGACAGAATGATTGAACTAGACGTCATAGAAGAATCAAGCTCCGAATGGTGTAACCCTTTATTACCGGTTCGGAAGCGCTCTGGCGAATGGAGAGTATGTCTTGATTGTCTTGATAAATAAGGTGACAAAAAGTGAAGCATATCCACCCAGACATGCAGGCGATATTGGGGAAGATTCAGCTAGCCAAATACTTCTCAGTAATCGACCTGTCTAAAGCGTATTGGCAAATACCATTGGAGCAGAACAGCCGGGATTATACATCATTTCGATCAGGAAGAAAACTCTACAGATTCAAAGTTATACCTTTTGGTTTGAAGGGGGCTCCTATGACCCAGACCAAATTGATGCATAAGGTCATAGGATTCGATCTAGAACCTTGGGTGTTTGTTTACATGGATGATATAATCGTCTTGTCCAACACACTTGAGGCACATGTTCGACTGTTTGAAATCATTGCAGATAGATTAAAGAAAGCAGGCCTAACCATCAGTCTAGAGAAATCAAAAATATGCCAGAAACGCGTGCAATATCTGGGCTATGTGCTGTCCGAAGGACTGTCGATTGATAGCGACAAACTCGAACCCATCCTCAGCTATCCAGTTCCAAAAACTTCAAGAGAAATTCGTAGTCTTATTGGCATGATTGGATTCTTCAAGCAGTTTATTCCAGATTATAGTGAAATTTTGTCACCAATTACTGATCTCCTAAAAAAGAAAAACACTAAATTAGTTTGGACCAAAGAAGCCGACAAAGCGTTAAATAAAATGAAAAACCTTCTTACATCACCACCTGTTCTTGCCAATCCGGACTTCGGAGCTCAGTTCATCATAGAGTCGGATGCATCCGCGCATGCAGTAGGTGCTGTGTTAATGCAAACGCACGATGATGTTCGCAAACCAATAGCGTTCTACTCAAAAAAATTATCTGCAACACAGCAGAAGTACTCAGCCACAGAACGTGAGTGTCTGGGCGTCATCATGGCTATCGAACGATTCCGATACTACGTGGAGGTTTGGGCCTCACGGCGTTCCTAAAACCGTTATTAACAAAAAAATGACCATAAATTTGTCATACGGCATTCGAAAGATACAGTATCCAAGCATCTTCTCAGTGAATTTTTAAATTAAAGTGTGCTTCCTATCTCTATAAACAAAAAATATTAGTCTACTTATTTAGGACATGGCATTTGAAAGATATAGTAATCAAGTATATCCCCTGCAAGTTTGAAAATATTTCATTGATGGAATCGAAATTTATAACGGTTCGGATGTGGTATGCGGTCATAGATGGGTTTTCTACCAGACTTCAAGCGTGAATCCATGTTTGTCCATTGACTATTTAGATCGTTTATACGTGTCGCGGTTTTTAAAGGAAAACCTTACCATTTAATTACATAAATTTAATGTACTAAACGTGTTATTCATATGGTGCACTGAAAAAATATGAAAATAAGGTTGCCCATCTATGACCGCATACCACATCCGAACCGTTATAAATTTCGATTCCGTCAATGAAATATTTTCAAACTTGCAGGGGATATACTTGATTACTACATCTCTCAAATGCCATGTCCTAAATAGGTAGACAAATATTTTTTGTTTATAGAGATAGGACCAAACCCGTGGGTGTTTGCTGGTAGCCTTATGAAACGTGTCATAAAACTTCAAATTGCAATTTCTCTCGAATCTCTCGATGGATCATTTTGAAATTCACTACTAATTCTCAAAACTCAAAAAAGCTACGTCTCTCTTGCATTGAATCGATGACACTCTTCATGAATTAGTGTTGGGCGATACTGTATCGATACAAAGAATATCGATACTTTGAAACCAAAATATCGAGATTTTAAATCGATATTCATCAGGTTGATATTTCGTGGTATCGACACATCTGTTTCGATATTTTCTCGATAAAGAACAATTAGCACAACTATCCAAACACAAGAAAAAACTCAAATTTGTCAAACATGTCAGATTATTACTTTTACCTTGAACGACGGACACATTCAGACACTGAGAAAGCAGTACTCATTCCCGTAATTTTACTGTTACCAAAAACCTGATGAGAAAGATGAAGACATTTCATGCAAAGTTCACATGATATTCAGTGTTTCAGAATTAAAGCATTGGTGTTCTATGTATTATAAACAGATCCGTAGCATGGGGTCGACCTGGTTTTCCCCCGCCAAAAACGCGGGTGTGAAATTACATGACTAATAAGTTAGGATTTGTGCCCTTCATGTACAAATACTGGTTTTACCAAAAATTTTCGTCCAAGTGAGAAATTTTGATGATTACTCAATTTTTCCCAGGACATGTCCTGGTTTTGCATTGACTGTCCAGGTGTCCTGGGAAGCAAGGATGGTGATAGGCGAAACAATCAGCGAAAACCATCGATTTGTTCTCGGTATTCTACACAGCTATGTCGATCAATGTGTTTGTGCAGTTAATACACGTCGCCACTCAGTGAGTGAATCATAGTTGGCGTTTGCCACATTCCTCCACTCCATCTCTTATGATGAGTTCCCGGGCGTTTTACCCGTAGACGATTCATTGCGTAGCGATTGGCTCTGTCTGGAAATATACCAACCAAGGATCGTTAGACGATAATTTTCAAAAAAGGTAGATGATTGGCATTCTATATCTATATTTTATCTTGTCAAATTTTATATCACGCAATAAATGTTGCGAATTTGTTCAATCTATATGATTGAAGTGTACTAATATTTGCGTTTTTCAGGAATTATTGTACAATGAAGGTATAGTAAATCCCGTATACACCTCCACACTTAAAGATTTATGCCACTTTGACTTGAATGATAGTATGCAAATTGAGGCGCAATTGAGAGGGGAATAATCTTTAAACGGTCAAAATCATTCTTAACCTTTGCTCGTGGTTAAAAAAAAGTTTCCTTGTTAATGGATTAAATTTAAAAAGGTAAAGGTTTTAGTATAAATATGTAAAGAAAAACTTTTTTCGTTAAAGTATTATTCTTTCATTTGAGTGATATTGACGCGAAAGGTGAACATGTTTTTAAGTTGGCGTCCTGGATTACAAGAGAACGGCTTCATCGATTTTTATGATATTGATATCAAATTAAAGCAAATTTCAAGCTCTTCAATGCGAACCCAAAAAAGATTTATTTTAAAAAAATTCATTTTTTTATATTATTTTTGGCTGCATAACAATCAAAAAAATGTACTGCCTTTTTTTTAAAAAAAAATAGCAAAAAAAATCTTATTGATTTTTTTTAGGTTAAGGTTACCTTTAATTTGATATCATTATGATGAAAGACATCATATAGCTAAAGCATCTATATTTGAACGCCAGCAGTTTTGTATTCCTAAATACGGCTTTGGAGCCATAGTGCGTAACGCTCTTGCTTACTCCACGTTCCCTATATGTCACAACATGTCATGATTTGTAGTGAAAGTTTCTATATTACAACAGTATATATGTATAACAAAATGATGTTGCCAAAACGGAACCCATTTGTTGCCAAAAACGGAACCCTCCTGTACATACATACCTTAGCTCAAATGCGATGCATTTAAAATATTAGCCGAAAGAGAGATTATTTGCAAACATCTGATTACACGGTTTCAATTGAAATAGTTTCATAAATCCCCAAAACAAACAATAAATCGGTACCAGATTTACGAATGTGTGTATGAGTGTTGACCATGTCAAAATGTTGATTTTTAATACATGTGCAACTGAGGTACCAAATGTGCCTATGGTGTATTGAAAATATTTAATAATGTTGATAATATACCATCATAAAATTGACCTCTTATTCAATAATGAAATATGTATAAAATTCTGAAAAGCTAAAGTTCTGAATTTCCCTATCCTGAACTACATACACGGGACATTCTGAGTAGATTTTATTTTTTCCTCTATTCTTTCACCTGCGATCGATTCTTATTTGGAATGTGCTTCCATGCAATCGCAAAATGATCGAATCGAATGCTTCAACTCTCTTCTTACAATCAGATCACAAAACGAAAATGAACAACCGATTTTTGCTGGAGAACGAATCAGTATAGACAAGAAACAAGCAACGATGCACACACAGGCAATAGTAATACGTCCACACACGCATTGGTGTTCATTTTGTATTCGATAAACCACATCATTTCATTGATGGAATCGAAATTTATAACGGTTCGGATGTGGTATGCGGTCATAGATGGGTTTTCTACCAGACTTCAAGCGTGAATCCATGTTTGTCCATTGACTATTTAGATCACATAAATTTAATGTACTAAACGTGTTATTCATATGGTGCACTGAAAAAATATGAAAATAAGGTTGCCCATCTATGACCGCATACCACATCCGAACCGTTATAAATTTCGATTCCGTCAATGAAATATTTTCAAACTTGCAGGGGATAGACTTGATTACTACATCTCTCAAATGCCATGTCCTAAATAGGTAGACAAATATTTTTTGTTTATAGAGATAGGACCAAACCCGTGGGTGTTTGCTGGTAGCCTTATGAAACGTGTCATAAAACTTCAAATTGCAATTTCTCTCGAATCTCTCGATGGATCATTTTGAAATTCACTACTAATTCTCAAAACTCAAAAAAACTACGTCTCTCTTGCATTGAATCGATGACACTCTTCATGAATTAGTGTTGGGCGATACTGTATCGATACAAAGAATATCGATACTTTGAAACCAAAATATCGAGATTTTAAATCGATATTCATCAGGTTGATATTTCGTGGTATCGACACATCTGTTTCGATATTTTCTCGATAAAGAACAATTAGCACAACTATCCAAACACAAGAAAAAACTCAAATTTGTCAAACATGTCAGATTATTACTTTTACCTTGAACGACGAAGACACATTCAGACACTGAGAAAGCAGTACTCATTCCCGTAATTTTACTGTTACCAAAAACCTGATGAGAAAGATGAAGACATTTCATGCAAAGTTCACATGATATTCAGTGTTTCAGAATTATAGCATTGGTGTTCTATGTATTATAAACAGATCCGTAGCATGGGGTCGACCTGGTTTTCCCCCGCCAAAAACGCGGGTGTGAAATTACATGACTAATAAGTTAGGATTTATGCCCTTCATGTACAAATACTGGTTTTACCAAAAATTTTCGTCCAAGTGAGAAATTTTGATGATTACTCAATTTTTCCCAGTATAGACAAGAAATAAGCAACGATGCACACACAGGCAATAGTAATACGTCCACACACGTATTGGTGTTCATTTTGTATTCGATAAACCACATCAATTTTCTGCTGTAGAGGTGATACAAAGCTTTCTTTCTCGCGCGTGCGAGTCTCAAAAAAAAATCTGTGAAAAATCACAATATTTCAAAAAATCTGTGAAATTTTCTGCAAAATGCCAACAATCTGTCATCTGTGAAAAAGAATCTGTGATCAAAAATTGTAAAAAAAATCTGTGACATTACAGAAAAATCTGTGAATATGGTAACCCTGGTGTGAGAATCTGACGAAGAGTGCGAAATGAGCGTTCATTGATACGATAGAAACCATCCTTGCTGGGAAGTCGAGGAAAATGCTTCATTTGTCCTGGTTTACCTCCTGTAAGCATAATCTATTTCAATTTATTCAGTCTTCGCTTTTCACTATGCTCCAGATCGCAACCATAACTATACTTATCCTCAATCGGAATGCGACAAACAAAACTACAGTCGAATCTCCCAATTGTACCTTCCGATGTTTTTTTATTCTCTCAAGAGTGCCTCGTCAACATCGATGAAACAATGGTTACCAGCGCTTTTTCTTGGCTTAAATAGCTTTCAATCCGTGACCCGAAGAATTCCCTTTGGTACCTCTGAAAAGACACATCGGCGTTTTGGTGCTTCTGCTTCCACTTGAGTCCCCTTGCTAGTGGCTTTTTTCGTCTTACTGGAATCCATTCCATAAAAAGAAAATATCGTGGAATAATTTCATTGAGCGCTTTCTCGACTTGGAGATCATGGAATTACTACAGGGTCGATACCAGTACCTAAACAGCTCTGCTTGTTAACAGTGCAGTGAATCAAACGAACGTTTCTTCCTATATGTATGCTGTCTATATGTACCGTGCCAGTACTATAAACAAGCAAAGCAATCGAATAATAAAATTCGTCCCAAGCCAGTGTGAACAATAAAGCACCGTTACTTTCATTTGTGCGATATCGATCATTCATTTCAAGATGTTTGAAACTCAACAGCAAAATTCAATAGCAAATTTGCAAATGCAGTTTAGACTAACGGAAGTCGTCGTTATACGAGCCCACCACACTCGTTACTGATAACGTTTAAAACTTTGGCCATAACGAAAAGTTACGCGATTGAAGACAACATGCAATACGTGTCGGTAAGCATGATAATGTTAGGATCAAGATACCCGTTTATATTGAAAATGATAAGATTGATATGCGTCTGCACGATCTACACCTGGGTACTATTAATAAATTTATTACAACCATAATGTCGGAATACGTAATAGTGGAATCCTTTACGTTTGACACCTGGAGAAAATTTTTATCGGTGTTTCAAAGGGTGTTTGTTTCGAGAGAATGCGAGTGACGGAACCTATTCCTTCATATCTGAACTTTCAATTCAAAGCAAAACGCGTGACCAAATCTCAAATCACGCTGTGCGCGTATGAAGGACAGACCCCTGCGTGCCCTATGTTGTTGCACAAAAAGACACACTACGAGAAACCATGTACACAAACCTCTAACGAAGCAATATCAACTGCAACCCATCACACAGCCCTTCATCAACATCAACTAAATCACAAACCACCGGAGTTGCAGCTCAGGCACCAACAAATACTGGAACAACAGAATCTAAGCACAGCATGTCCGATCATTGTGATATGTTTACTACTGCCCAATCAACTGCCAGCACCACCGATATTAAAGTAAATAACAAAGAACACGTATACGCGATCGCGACTCGTAGACCCCACAAACAACTCAAACCAGGTAATCGTGAAAGCCCATACAACATTAACAGCGAGGATAGCATGAAGGTAAATGATAAACCGAGAGAAAGCGGACTAAGTGATCCACAAGCAACAAGAGGCAATGAAGTAAATAGATCTTCAGCAAGAAATAAGATCTTTACGCAAAGTAACAAATCGCGTACACAAGATCCGATGGATATACAATAAAATTCGATTTATTTATTTTTATTTACTCATTGATAATATTAAAAGATCCACGGTCAGGTAATGCATTGAGGCGTGTCAAATAAATGAAATATCTAATGGACGATTAACATGCCTTCGTGCCTGGACGTTGAACAGCGACTAACCGCCAAGTGTAGCATCCTACATAACAGGGAGTATGGAATGTCGCGCTCAAACAGTGCTGCGAAATTTCAAAATCAGTTACTTATTTCTGCTTTTATTTACCGAAGCCAAAATTCAGATTCACCGCCTCCATCATTCATTAACTTTCCAACTGACTGAAACTTCATACAGAATGGAATGCTTGAGTGCAGAGGAAATATAAATTCCTTTACCAACCAAAGCATTTATTTGTTTTTATGTGGACAGTTTGAAGGCAGAAGCTGGCATCTTCTACATTTCCGAGCATAAGTGAACTGCAATAATCTATATCTGATGCACTTTTGTTTAATAATCCCTCTCATAGGTAGAATGGAAAAAAATCTATTTGCTTCTGAAACCGAACATGTCCGAACCTGAATACGCTGTGTCGGGTGAACGAATGACGAGGGAAATGAACCAAACATTTTATTCATTGCGACGGGAATGAATTGAATTTTGTTTTCTTTCAAGTTCACGCAGTCAGTTTGTCTTCACATCTCGCCCTGAGCAGAAGCAAAAAATCGTCCCGCGCAAGTGAAACGGTCAATTCTACCTAAAAATCAATCGGTGCCTATCACACAAGCAGTCCATATAACAATAGCCTATACCTACTGTGCGATTTAGTGATGAGTGACGGTGCCCAGCAAAAAGCAACCCAGATACGGCCGAACTGTGTTGCTGTTGATTTTTCGAAATGCCCCGTAAGACCAGCCATTCGGGAAGTGGAACAGTTATTAAAAGTGCAGATGAAACTCAATCTGGCTGAAGTGAAAACCCTACAAATGCATCATATCAAACATTGCGTGCTGATTTCGTTCAATAACATTAACCAAGCTGAGTCATTCGCCTCGCGAAACAACATGCAGCACACCGCCGAATGCGGCAATGTTAAATATAGCATTCCCGTATACATCGAGAACGGCGCTGTAGAAGTTCGTGTCCATGATTTGGCTACGCGTACCCCTGACGGCGCGATTAAAAAATGCTTGCAAAAATATGGAGAAGTAGACTCCGTTGCACATGAGACTTGGAAGAATTTTTTCCCGGGCATCCCTAACGGTGTTCGTGTGGTGAGAATGCGTGTGACCAAGCCAATTCCCTCATACATAACCGTCACAGCGTTAGGAAGTGACGATGTTCTCATTCATCAAGCATCACTAGTCACGTACCCAGGGCAAATTCCTACGTGCCAGTTCTGCACGAAGAAGCTGCACCTCGGAAAACCTTGCGTAGAAACTGTTAAGGAAAACTTAACCAATCCAACTGAAATAAGCCCAGAACCATCTTACGCTAAACCACTAACAGCTTCAAAACCAACATCTTCGGATCAAGCACCAACAACCAGCAACAACAACAACAAAACGAATGCCGATAACGAACATACTAAAACGACCCTTAAGAGTAAAACACAAACTGGAACATCCGACTGCGAGCAGCAGGAAAGTAGTACGGATGAGGACATGGACGTGAACGATAACGCGAAAGAAGACAAACGAAATGAACCTCAACTTGCAGTGGACAACATTGGCAATATTTCGCCACCTAGAAAAAGGACCTCAACACGCAGCAGAAAGCTGCGCCTGAACGAGACCAAAAATTTAATGTAGCTGTTTTTTTTTTATTCATTGTAAAAAAACAAACAATCGGCCTCGTCGAGCTACCGCATTTGGGCCTAAATAAATTTATCAATTATAAAAAAAAAAGTTCACGCAGGGATGTCAATTTGTTCAAGCTCGATCTCAAATTGATATTATTTACACCAAGCTATCCGCCGGTTTTCATATAACAATCGATTAAACGGAGAAATAACAACGGTACGTTTGCAGCTCTCAAATCGAGAGATAATGGTTGTCATTGGAGATTGGTAGGCATAGTGCAGGAAAGCTACTTGGGATTGCTGATGTTTCTGATTTTCGTCAATGTCGTGTTTTTGTACTGGAAACTCCTCGCCGGTCCTGCACAGACCATCTCAGCATGAAACGTTTGCGGATGGTGGTGTAGCAAGAACTGCCTTTGTGTAAATCCGAAAAAGCTCTTGGTGATCGAATTTCGACGAAAGACTTTCTGGCAGAGCTCTTCCTCTCAGACTCCCAGAACTTTTCTACTGTCGAAGCTCTGCCTGCCAGACCCCAGAACTTTTTAACTACCGAAAACATGCGGAAAAGCCAATGTTTATTGATAGGTAACGAGGGGAAGCAGTACCCTTTAGAAGTCCTGGTTTTTACTCGTCTGATATGGTCACCCAACCTTAGGGTGAAATACAGCATAGTGCTTTTGCATAAGCCTGCTAAGCCAAGACAAGTCTCGGCTTCACTGTGTCCTATCGGCATAAACAGAACTTCTGCTCGGACAAGACATCACGTTTGACCAGTCATTCGATTGAAACACAAAGTGAGTTTTAGTTATAGGGATTTAGCGTCAAGCCGGCGCTAATCTATTCCGACAAAAAGTTAGTATCGGTTTCTGATGAGACGAAGTTGAAACGCATCCATGACCAATAAGTTAGGATTTGTGCCTTTCATGTGCAAAGACTGGTTTTACCAAAAATGTTTGCCCAAGTGAGAAATTTTGGTGTTTACCAAATTGTTCTTCTTAGGGTGAAATATAGCTTGGTGGTTTCGCATAGGCCGGCTATGCCAAGACAAGTTTCGGCTCCATTATGTCTTATCGGCATAAACAGAACTTCTGCTCGGACGGGACATCACGTTTGACCAGTCGTTCGAATGAAAGCCAAGCCGGCGCTAATCTATTTTGACAATAAGTTAGTGTCGGTTTCTGATGTACATGTACATCTTAATGTACATAGACTTGTTTTATCAAAACTTTTCGCCCAAGTGAGAAATTTTGGTGTTTACCCAATTTTTCTCCTTAGGGTAAAATATAGCATAGTGCTTTCGCATAGGCCTGCTAAGCCAAGACAAGTTTCGGCTTCACTGTGTCTTATCGGAATAAACAGAACTTCTGCTCGGACGCGACATCATGTTTGACCAGTCGTTCGGTTGAAACACAAAGTGTGTTTCAGTTTTAGGAATTTGCGTCAAGCCGGCGCTAATCTATTCCGACAAAAAGTTTGTGTCGGCTTCTGATGAGACGAAGTCGAAACGCACCCATGACTAATAATTTAGGATTTGTGCCTTTCATATACAAAGACTGGTTTTACCAAAAATTTCCGCCCAGGTGAAAAATTTTGAAGTTCACCCAAATTTTCTCCTTAGGGTGAAATATAGCATAGTAGTTTCGCATAGACCTGCTAAGCTAAGACAAGTTTCGGCTTCACTATGTCTTATCGACATAAACAGAATTTCTGCTCGAACGGGACATCACGTTTGACCAGTCGTTCGAATGAAAATCAAGCCGGTGCTAATCTATTCCGACAAAAAGTTCGTGTCGGTTTCTGACGATTTGTGTCCTTCATGTATAAAGACTTGTTTTATCAAAACTCTTCGCCCAAGTGAGAAATTTTGGTGTTTATATAATTTTTCCCATTTGGGGTGAAATATAGCATAGTGCTTTCGCATAGGCCTGCTTAGCCAAGACAAGTTTCGGCTTCACTGTGTCGTATTGTCATAAACTGAACTGCTTTGGCTGTTTTGTTTGACCAGTCGTTCGATTGAAACACAAAGTGTGTTGTAGTTTTAGAGGTTTAGTGTCAAGCCGGCGCTAATCTATTTCGACAATAAGTTAGTGTCGGTTTCTGCTGAAACGAAGTCGAAGCGCATCCATGACTAAAACACTGATGAGCGTATGGGGCAATTCCATCAGCCGCCATTCAGCGGGTCGCGTCGGCGCAAACGATTGCCACGCCACAGCAAACAAAATACACGCTGCGCAAATCGACCGCTGTGACTACCCAGATAATTTTTTTACCCCTTTTTAATGCTTCTTAAGCAGTTTCTCCAATAAAGATTTCATACGTAAACATGATCGTATTGAAAATAAAAATAAAAATTGATGGTCTGAATTGCCCCCTAGGGAGGTCCGAATTAGTCCTACATTGTAAAAGTAGATAAAAACGTAGCGTTATGCCAATCGTCGCCTAGCGATGCCATGGAGTGGTGTAAATTAATGTTTATAGTTCCAAAATGTAGCTGGGGTTTTAAACTAACAATTAGAATCTTTGACCGATAAATTCTTTCACATCTATCCACCTAAAAGAGCGATTTGGTCCGAATAGCCCCGGGTTCCCCTACGGATTAGCGATATTTTTTTTAAATAATGAATTCATATTATTTAGAGAAAAATGTAATGCGTTATATGAATTACCAATACAGTGAAAACCCGATCCGAGTTGTTACTATCGCGCGGATTTCGCGGATTCCGCGATTTTTGCGAATTTGGCGCGTTTTTGTTCTCAATTTGACGCTTCGCGCGGATTTGGTGCGAATTCTAGTTTGGACCGTGTTGTATTTATCGGAGTCTCTCCTAACATGTTCATTTATCATTTTGTTTAAGATGTATACTAATAACTTTCACTTCAATCGCTGGGAACACTAATCCCTAAGTGAAACGAGTTATGGTTATGAAAATTAACCTGAGACTCCGTTATGCCGCTTGTGACTATTTAACCCTCTAGCGCACAATTTTTTTTTGGTTTGAAAAAACTTTTGGAGGTGGGCTTCGTGATGAGAAAACGACAATAATGTTGAAAATTCTTGAAAGTAATGGATTTTTCATTAAAGCCTTAAAATAAGTAGTATGTTACTATGTTTTAATTGTCGCAAGGTTCTACTGTATCGATTTTGGTTGCTATTTTCGGCAAATTTGAGACTAAGAGAAACGAAAGCAATGAAATTGAAAGACGGATAGGTATTCTAGAGCGAATCAGTTATAAACTTAGAACGGAAAACTAGAACTAGGTAGGCTCATATGGGCATAATCGAAAGAAAATGTGAAGAATTGTTTGCCTTCTGCAGAGTAGGAGTTGGGCGTTGCACCCAAGTCTACCGCATGGTCTATGGTAGAACATAACTCATCATCATGTTTTTCCGCCGACGCCGGTAGAATACCTATCCGTCTTTCAATTCCATTGCTTTCGTTTCTCTTAAACAGGCCATACACGATACGATTGGTCGTACGACCGGTCGTACGATTTGACCGTCTGAACAATTTTCGCCCCTGTCGTACAACCCGGTCGAGTCGTATGGTAGTTTGACATGCTTAAAAACTGGTCGTACGACCAGTTGTATGTATGAGTGAAAATTTGTAGGTATATGTTTTTTCTGCCAAATTCGCCAGAGAATCTGTTTCGTTTGTCGTGCAGATTAATTCACCTAGTGATGTAATTGTGCATTTCTTTTACTATTATCATGGTAGGTTATACTCAAAATTATATATAAAATTGATCCTTGATGCACCTAGATTCAATGTAAACATCCCGATGATAGTATTTTAGGCAGATTTGATGTAGTGCTTTATATAATTAATATCTGTCGATATGCACAGGTAGAGCAGGTGAATAAAACGACTTACAGGTGCGAATTCAAATCAGCGTAGAGGGACGGTTGCAGATAAGTATGATTTCTTCCACTTTACAGGTACGCGCCGAGTTCGGTGAATCGACGAGCGGCACAGTAACACAGGTAAGTAAATTCCCTTTTTTTACACTCACTGACACTATTTTATTTGTCTAAATTTATTCACCTTAAATTATTTATTTATTCACTAACTACACTATTCAATTTAGCTTTAATGTATCGATTTAAAATCGCGCACTCGCAAATGAACTGCTCACTTATTAGATTGTTGATCGGTTTGACGTTTTGATTTCAGCTGACGACTAAGAGGCGCGACCACGGACGGCGCCCCCTTTTATATGTTTTAACCGGGAGCTGGTTGCAGAAGATAGCTACCACGGTTTGGGCATCGATAAAACGATCGATGAACGATGGAGCCATTGGTCGTTTGCATGCGCCGCTGAGATATAGGTGGCGCGCTGTTACCATTTTTCGTTTTGCACGAACATACTGCCCCCGTCAGAAAGTTCATTCCTTTCTGACACGCCAATAACGTCGTCGATGATCCCAGGAGATATCTCGATGAGTATGCCGTGTATGTTGTGTTGTTGTTTCGTCACTCGAGCGATGTTGTGTGTTGATGACAGCAGCAACATAAAATTAACCACAAAAAGAAGACCCGGTAGAGGGTTTTAAATAAACTAAATTAGTTGGACAGGTTCTTACCTTGCCCAACTGGTATAAGGGCCTTAATGTTTTTGTTTTCAGGTGCTGCTGGCAGGAACAAGTAAGTAAAGACGATGACGATGAAGGAAGCGATGATGTGTACATTGACGATGTGTGAATCGGCAGGTAAGTGATAAAATTTGTAGTGCGATAATGTTTACTCTGTCGATAGGTGGTTTATCTGGTGCAGATGAAGTCGGCGGCAGGTGTTTACACTTGTCTGATGATCTCGATGACAATTACCGTCTTGCCCAAACAGTATGAGGGCCTTGTATTTATGGATTGCAGATGCTGTAATGCGATGATGATGTTTGCATCGAACAGGTAGGTGATTAATATTTCTGGTACTTGTCCGATGGTTGGATGATGACCGTCCATGAAATAGGAAAACAGAAGACCCGGTAGAGGGTTTTTGGAAAATGAAGGTGTTGGACAGGTGCTTACCTTGTCCCAACAATATGCGGGCCCTAATTATTTTAGCTTTCAGGTGCTGCTGGCTGGAACAGGTGAGTATCGACGATCGTGCTGGAAGTTGATGATTCGCGAAGAATTTACATGTTTACAATGGGTAGGTGTTGAATTTAATTTTTCTGCTGCTGATGAAATTGGCAGCAAACAAATTTTTGATACCGGTCGAGTGTATCGGCCGGTCGGTGTCTGAAGAGTGACGACACGCGTTGTTCCGTCGTCGCCGGGGTGAAGCTCGATGATTCTTCCAATCGGCCAGCTCATCGGTGGAGAATTTTCGTCTTTGATGACTACCAACTGGTTCTTTCGGATGGGCACAGGTGGATTACACCATTTCGAACGGGATTGTAGCGTTGACAGATATTCCAAGTGCCATCGTTTCCACAGCTGTTGGAACATTTTTTGAATTTGCTGCCACTGTCGAAGTCTGTTGAAAGGAATGTCGGTGAAATCTATGTCCGGGACAGCCTTCAGCGCAGCTCCAGTGAGAAAATGACCTGGTGTGAGTACTTCCAAGTCGGTAGATTCGTCGGACAGTGGCACAAGCGGGCGAGAGTTGAGGCAGCACTCGATTTGTGCTAACAGTGTTTCCATCGAGTCGTAGGCGAGCGTGTGCGTTCCAAGTACTCGAACGAAATGCTTTTGAGCAGATGCTATTGCGGCCTCCCATAGGCCACCAAAGTGTGATGCTCGTGGGGGGTTAAAATGCCAACGAATTCCATTTTCGGCGCAGTCGCGGGCGATTGTTTGCTGATGATCCTTGCTTCGCACTATTTGACGAAGTTCGTTGGCTGCTCCTACGAAATTGCGGCCGTTGTCGCTGTAGATTTCGTTGCACAGTCCGCGTCGGGAGACGAATCTGCGAAGTGCTTCGATGAATTTCGCTGTGCTTAGGTCACTCACCAGTTCAATATGCACAGCTTTCGTTGCAAAGCATACAAAAACTGCAACGTAGGCTTTGGTGGGTGCAGCTCGTCGATGGGGTAGTTTTAAAAGAATTGGTCCCCAGTAGTCGACGCCGGTCGATGAGAATGGTCGAGCTGCGGTGATTCGCGCTGCGGGTAGTTCAGCCATGAATTTTTCAAGCAGTTTGGGACGCGCTCGAAAGCAAATCACACACTTGTGAACTGTTCGTTTGGCCAAACTTCTGCAGCCTGTTATCCAGTATCGTAAGCGAAGAAGGTTAAGCAGAAGTTGGGGTGCTGCGTGTAAATTCTTCTCGTGATAGTGGCGAACGAGTAGGACGGAGAAGTGATGAGAAGCCGGAAGAAGAATCTGATGTTTGCTGTCGTACTGCTGATTGGCCTTCCCCAATCTACCGCCGATGCGAATCACCTTATCTGCGCCGATAAAGGGATGAAACCAACGGATGCGAGATTTTGCGGATACAGTTTGTGCTTGTTGGAGGGCCTTGTACTCGTTGCTGAAGCTTTGCTGTTGGATGAGTCTGATGATCGTCGCTTCTGCTTCCTTCTGCTCGTCGACTGTGAGATGTGCTGATTCCGCTCGTGCTGTAGAAGTTTTCCGACAGTTCTGAAGAAATCGTCGACAGTAAGCGGCTACTCGGACCATATGCTGGAAGTTGGAGAATGTTTCGACGAACTGGTCGACGAATGAGGGTTCAACGGCGGCGGAAGTTACTACTGCTGGTACTTTTCGTGCTTCCATGAGGACTTCGGGAGGCTGATTAGCGTTCGGTTGTTGAATTGGCCAGTCGCGTTGGTCGCTCTGCAGCCATTGAGATCCTTGCCACCAAAGATCGTTTTGTAGAAGGGTTTCTGCGGGTATTCCTCTGGAAATGTGGTCTGCTGGGTTTTGCTGGCCTGCTACGTGGTTCCAAGAGCAGTTTTGCGTGGCGGTCTGAATCTTGGAGACTCGATTGGCCACGAACGTTGTCCAGGTCGACGGAGAAGAATTTAGCCAACTCAGCACGATGGTAGAATCGACCCAAAAGAACGTTTCAGTGTGTATTTGGAGCGATGACGTCACCTTCTCGTAGAGTTCAGCAGACAGAAGGGCACCGCAGAGCTCGAGTCGGGGAATGCTTTGTTTTTTCAGGGGTGCGACCTTCGATTTCGCAGTCAGCAGACAAACTTTGACTGCACTAGAGGCATCTGTCGAGCGGACGTAGACACACGAGCCGTATGCGTGTTCCGAAGCGTCGGAGAAGAAATGCAGCTGGACTGATACGGGATTGACGAGAAGAATGCAACGGTCGATGCGCAAATCGTTCAGCCGATGGAGTTGCGATTGGTACTCTTGCCAGCGTTCTTTGATGGCGGTCGGTAGTTCGTTGTCCCAGCTCCAAATCTTGCCGTCGTCGTCCTTCAAGGTCCAGAGTGTCTGCATGAACATTTTGGCGGTAGTTACGACGGGTCCGACAAGTCCAAGCGGATCAAACAAACGTGCGATATATGACAGTGCGATGCGTTTCGTAAGCGGTGCATCTGTTGTTGGCTGAGGAAGCTGAATTTTGTAGCGGAGCTGGTCGGTGGACGGTTCCCAGTGCAGTCCAAGCGTTTTTATGCACGGATCTCGGTCTAAGTCGACTGACCCTTGTACAGCACGATTTTCTGCTGGGATATCCTGTAGTACTGCTTGTTCGTTGGACGCCCATTTGCGGAGTTCGAATCCACCCTTGAGCAACAATGCGTCGAGCTGCTTGCGTAAAGCGATTGTTTCTGCTACGTTGCCTCCACCGGAAAACAGATCGTCGAAGTAGAAATCCTTGCGTAGAACTTCAGCTGCTTTAGGGTACTCGTCGCGTTCGTCGTCGGCTAGTTGCTGGAGAACTCTCGTTGCAAGGTATGGTGCGCTGGCTGTGCCGTATGTTACGGTCTTTAGTTCAAAGGTTTCCATCGAAGTGTCGGGGGAAACTCGCCAGACAATTCGCTGCAGTGGAGTGTCCTGCTCGTCTACCAGGACTTGGCGGTACATCTGCTTGATGTCGGCGATCAGCATGACTGGGTGTGTTCGGGCTCGCATGATAATTGATCGCAGGTCTTCTTGCACGGTTGGTCCAACTAGAAGCGCGTCGTTCAGCGATGGTCCGTTGGGGGTTTTACACGACGCGTCAAAAACTACCCTCAGTTTGGTCGTCGTGCTATCTTCGCGCACTACAGCATGATGCGGAAGATGGTAGTATGGAGCGGGAGGATTCTCGTAGTCCGTTACGCGCTGCATGTGCCCTAGCGCGTGGTATTCCTCGACGAAGACTCGGTATTGTTGATGTAGGTCGGGATTACGGACTAGACGACCTTCTAGCTGGTGAAAACGTCGTAGAGCGGTGCGACGGTTGTCGACGAGGCTAGACAACACATCTTGCTTCAGTGGCAGTCGAACTATGTATCGCCCTTCGGTGTTGCGGGTTACCGTGCGACGGAAGTGTTCCTCGCAGGCGGCTTCTTCGACGGAATAGCACGGAGAGGCGTTGTCTTCCTCGATGGACCAAAACCTTTCCATTAGACGGTGCACGTCGTTGACGGTGGCGACATTTGCGACGATTGGAGCAATCGGTTGACCATGAGAAGACCTTCCCGACACTACCCAGCCAAGAACGGAGTTCACGAGTACCGGAAGGTTATCGCCAAGCGGAATTCGACCAGAGACCTTGAACAAGTCGAAGAAAATTTCTGCTCCCAAGATGAGATCGATTGGGTTGGTGCTGCAGAATGACGGATCAGCTAGCTGTATACTCGGCGGAATCTCCCAGGCCGAAGTATCAACAGAAGTCGACGGCAGATCGATGGTAATTTTGGGAAGAACTAGAAATTCCAAGCTAGTCGAATACCTTCCTGTGCGAGAGCGAATTGTTGTTGACAATTTGTGCCTAGCATGCGTCGACGATTGACCGATGCCAGCTATCGGAAGATGAACCTTCTTCCGTTGCGCTTTGAGTCGCTGGGAGAATGATTCGGTAACGAAACAGCATTCGCTACCGGAATCTAGCAACGCACGTGCTGTGTGCTCGCTTCCACTGTCGTCGACAACGATGACTACAGCAGTAGCAAGTAGAATTGCCTTCCGTCCTTGACTAACGGAAGCGAAACTGGCAGGCTCGATGGTGGCTGACACAGATGCAGTGGGTGGATTGCTGGTAGATGCAGCAGGCGTAGACCTTTCATCTGTGTAGTTGGTTGTCTTCTGACCTGGTTGGTTGTTGACTGGAACAAAGCTGAGTATGATGCTTGCCCCGACACTTGCGGCAGGTACTCGTTAACGAACAGTCCTTCGCTTGATGACCCTTCCGCAAGCAGTTCCGACAGAGATGATTGCGACGAACTTCCTTCTCCTTATCCTCCGAACTCATCTTGGAAAACGTCGAGCATTGGTAGAGTGGATGATGGTTGTTGCAGACGATGCACTTCCTTGTGTTGAACTGTGCTGCATTGTTACTTGCGACTGGTCGTTGAGAAGACTTTTTCGCTTGGCCGGAAAAAGGGACATCTACCGTACTGCCCTGGATGTTCTGCAGAACGGTGACCCTACGTTGGATGAATGAGGTCAAATCCTTGAACGAGATGGCATCCTTCGTCGTTGAAAATTCCTCCCAGTCCCTTCTCGTCGTCGGATCGAGGCGAATACTCAGCATCCGAATCAGCAGAATGTCCCAGCATTGGACCATCTCCCCCAACTGCTGAAGAACCTTGACGTTGGCCTCGAATTTCTCCACCAGTGAATGCAACTCAGAAGCAGACTCTTTTTTCAGCGAAGGGAACTCGCACAACGCATCGACATATGACTGCTTTAACCGCGCAGGGTTTTGAAAATGTTCGATCAGCAAATTCCAAGCCACCACGTAATTGTTTGCGCTGAGTGGAATGGTTTGAATTAGCTTCAAAGCGTCACCCGACAATGACGAACGCAAATAGTAAAACTTCTGTATGTTTGAAAGTTCTACCGAAGAATGGACCAGCGAAACGAATAAATCGTGGAAATTTAACCAGCTATCCAAATTCCCACTAAAGACCGGAAGCTTTACGTCAGGCAAGCGCACCTGCGATGACGACGAAGGGCCACGACTAGTTGAAGGAGAACTAAAGACGCTCGGAACTAAATTTTTATTTTTCGCCAGCAACATTCCCTTGGACCGGTAGTAGGCCGACTCGAGCTTGGTCCGTAGCTTTAGTTGCTCGTCCAAGTTAGCTTCGTCGAGGGACTCCAGCTCCATCTGGACTATGTTGAGGTCCTCCCAGAGCTTGATGATGCTCTTTAACCGTACTGGTACTTGGATGGCATCCCTTTCATCGTCGAACTCATCGACGAATCTAGTAATGGCGTTGAATGACGTCATCAAGCTCCGTTGTCTCAGCTTGAGACTCTTGATGCGACGCTCGGTGGACATCGTAATGGCGGAATAGATCTGCAAAGCAAAGACCGCGTAGCACAAACGAGAAGCGTGAAGGTTTTGGAACCCTAATTACCTGTGAAAGGCAATGCGTATGCCTTGTATTTTTTTTAATTAGCGGCGTCCTGCTTCTCTGTCGGGTATATAAATCCAGTGGCAATTAGCGTAAGCGTTCCACCAGCAGAAATGAGCGAACGGAATCGTCCTATGTTAGTGTCGATAGCAGCAATCTATTTCCTCTACCGTGTCGTGTGGGTGAATTGAAACCCGGCCGGAACGGGCGGTCCGCCAGCCAGCAAACTTGGTGGACCAGTGGGTAAAGGGACTGCGTCGCAATCAGCAGCAACAGGCACTCACAGAAGGTAATGAACGGGTTCTGAAATCAGAAGACCGCGCAGCTCAAAAGGGAAAATTAGCGGGTAATGGAACCCTAATTACCTTGACAAGGCAATGGAAATGCCTTGTAATTATATTTCCTCCAGCAGTTGCAGCAACGGTCGAAATTGTCTCCAACAATTGTTTAGAAGCAGCGTCTTCTTTCCGAACAAAGGCTGCTATTCTGAAGGACTGGTCGCGATGGCGTTCCCGACAAGCGTCAGGGATGGCGGACGTAGTGGCGTCAGGCGAGCGGCGCGATGGCGGACAAACGGAGTTCGACGCTTATCCGGTTCGAAGGACCAATGTCGATATGCACAGGTAGAGCAGGTGAATAAAACGACTTACAGGTGCGAATTCAAATCAGCGTAGAGGGACGGTTGCAGGTAAGTATGATTTCTTCCACTTTACAGGTACGCGCCGAGTTCGGTGAATCGACGAGCGGCACAGTAACACAGGTAAGTAAATTCCCTTTTTTTTTACACTCACTGACACTATTTTATTTGTCTAAATTTATTCACCTTAAATTATTTATTTATTCACTAACTACACTATTCAATTTAGCTTTAATGTATCGATTTAAAATCGCGCACTCGCAAATGAACTGCTCACTTATTAGATTGTTGATCGGTTTGACGTTTTGATTTCAGCTGACGACTAAGAGGCGCGACCACGGACGGCGCCCCCTTTTATATGTTTTAACCGGGAGCTGGTTGCAGAAGATAGCTACCACGGTTTGGGCATCGATAAAACGATCGATGAACGATGGAGCCATTGGTCGTTTGCATGCGCCGCTGAGATATAGGTGGCGCGCTGTTACCATTTTTCGTTTTGCACGAACAATATCTATTCTTCTCGACAAGTGATACTTTAGAATTTCTCAATTTTTCATCGTTACGTGTAAACGTGTAAATATAAGCGCAAAGCTGTTTCCATTTGAGTGTTATTTGGACGTTTTTCAAAAACCACTAGCAACATGAAAAGGCTAATTTGCTGTACTACATGTAATTTATGAGAAATCGAAAAAACATTTTTTAAAGAGCAGATAACTATAATTCATCAATCGTAAAACAATTCAGAACAAATCGATGACAGAGGAAAGTCGGTAATAGTTGCGATTGAGAAGATCTGTACGTTGACTAATCATAATATTCGGCATAGAAAATCTTGTAATTTGTTAGCCAGCCTACTATTATTAGAATATATAGGCTCGATTGGCACTTTCCTCATGTTACTATTTATGTTGTTTTGCATTTCTCATAAAAGAAATGCATAAAACTCGCTCAAACTTTCAAGACTTTTTCCTTATATACAAATCGACTTAGCTCGAAGATTTGGATCAATGTTTCGCTCTCTCTGTGTTTATTATAGTAAGGTTTAAAAAGATTCAAAAGCTTGGCCAGTAGTGTATTGGTGCTGTGTGAGGCTCTCTTTCGTACCCTACCACTACAACACTCATTACTCTTTGTTCGCCCTTCTTCCCCACGGAACTGCATTAAGGTATTATTTTGTGGGAGAGAGGGCGTTGTGCTTTCTTCGCACCTATTTCTATTGCTCACGAGTTTTCCGCAGCTATCTTGGAACCTCACTTGATGCATGAAATGGCTCGTCCTTTGAGTCCATTTAGCTCTCGACTCTTCTTTTGCTTTTCTTCTCCATCTATTACGTCACCATTTTGCTCTTGTCTCAGTAAGCCGTTTAGCTACTGATTTCCGATTGTCAATAAGCTGCCAGCGATATTACGATCTTCTAGGATAGTCCACAGCGGTGAACTCACCCTACCTCACTGAGTTTTTCGACGGAGGAATTTCTCCCGACACTGATACGCGCTTTCTTGAGCCGTTTAACTCCCAGTTTTATCGACATCTACTCGGACTGTGTGTGTATGTGTGGATGTGCAAGAGTAAGTAGGTGGCAAACTCTCATTCGCGTTTCTTAGCATTGGCTGAACCGATCTTATCCAAACCAATTTCAACTAAAAGGCCTAACACCCAGACAGCACGCTATTGATTTGTTTTTGATTCTGATGTTTAGTTTCTAAGATATTGTTTGAATGAGTAAAAATGGAGTTGGTTAAGTTGAGGTCAATGGCATCTTCGGAGAATTTGTTGGATGTAATATGGTCTTTCTTTTGGTATTGTGTTTTCACATATTAATCCCCCTATAAGCGAAATATTTAAAAAAAAATGCCTTTGTGATTATATTGAGATGATGTCTTCTGCAAATTTATAGCTTTTCTGCCAACATCTTTACTGAAGACACCAAGTGTCTGTCTTGTATGCTTTAATAGTTACAGCATGTTTTTTATTGTTCAATATAGTTTTAATACACCATTCGAATTTTATTTCGGAAACGTAAGAGGATGAGATCAGAACAAATTTGGAAGCTTAAATAATTGATGTTGAGCTCATTTTCCATAAAAAACCCACCTAACAGTGTGAAATTTTTCTTCTAATATTTCTTTAAGACCTAACATAAATGAAAACCTAGTGATTGGAGGCTATAGTTACATTTGTAGGACCATTGTCTCACAAATTTTATTTGTCTTTGTATTGGTGACAATACATAAACCACTTTGATTGTTAACCATTCTTCTCTCATTCGTTCGTTTGTTTGGGTAGTTTGTGTTAAAAAGTGTCCCAAATTAATAGATACAATTAAGGGGGTGGACTGCTTTAGCAGACAAAAAAAAACATGTTTTCGTTATTTTTGGATAGGAAAAGTTCTAGTTATTTGAAAATGTATGTGTTTTTTGTAATCACATTGGAAACGCTAAAATAAAAATTTTCCTTGGAAATCTTCACAAAAAGGCGAAGTCAAAGAATTTTAGTTTCTGTAATACCTAATTGGCGGAAAAAGTGCAGTTCGTAATTCTTGTTGAAATTAATGAAACAATAAAGATTTTATTTTCCGTAACTTTTTTCTGCGGTTTTCTAAAAAAAATGTGTTTTCGGTATACATTTTTTATTTTAGCGTGCTACAGAAACGGGTTTTCTGGTGATATTGTTTGTTGGAATCTTCAAAAGGCTATCTGAAAAATTGTTATTTTCTCTAACCAAGATTGCAAAATTTTAATAAGGGGTTACACCAGTGTAGGGCACGAAAAAATAGGCATGTTTCAGAAATTTCACTTGACGCATTGTAACGAGGAATCGAATACCCGTAAATTACGATTTTTAATACAAGTTCTGATGTACAAATAATGAATTTGTCAACTATTTTCAACATCGGTTGGATAGTATTTTCCAACAGGCAAGTTCTTTTGGTCCATGGCCGGAAATCTGTCTCCCGTAATCTTTGATCTAGAGCAAAAAACAAAAGATTTTTCGATTCCTTAGAACAATAGAAATCGACGTACGCAGGGTTTTTTAGACATTTCTATTTTCCAACAAAATGCACCCTTTTTATTAAAAAATGTCATAAAAATCGATTAAAAAAATTGCTCAAAAAAACCCCTACGTGCGATACTGACAAGACATTTGGAACACACTGAATATTTAAGAACGGTAGAAACTCATTTATTCGAGTTGTATTTTTCACTACACTCAGTAATGGTGGCGATTTTCCTTAAAACATCCGTTATCGATAACCCAAGTAACAATTGAAGTTTTATAGCAAGCTACAAGTGCAATGTATGTTTTTTGAGGGGCTATAAAACTATCATAAAACTAAAATTGTTACCAGGGAACTTTCTAATTGGTTTTTTGGAATTAGGATTAGTAATAATGATGCAAATCAAAATCCTTTGTTCAATCACTAGCTATTGTGAGTCCAACGGTATCCGAAATATGTTGCTCACTGCTAGGTCACGTTTAGAAAAAGTCCATATCGAAATAATCGCACTGAGGTAGCGTGTTATCAAAAGCTGCAATTTTAGTTCTAGTTCTCAGATCGGCATGAACATTTGAATAAACGCAATTAATGATATGTACTTCAAATGTACGCAATATTTTTTCTTTTTATTTTTTGCCCATACACAATATATAACGTAATTTCGAGAGAGATGCCGCGTCATGACCCTATTACGACATATAGAAATTGCGGCCTTTCTATATCTCGTATATAGGGTCACTTTTATATGGTAATATGTTATTGTGAGTTTGTCTTTTGAAGAATTACAACACTGGAGATGTAAAATAATCCTTATTATTACCTTTTTTTTAATAATGATTATGTGCGTCCAGTTGCATCACGGAGTGTCGAAAGTTTTTCATTACCACATTAAAATTTCTTTTTTTTAATTTTTCGATTTTTTTTTGGTAAATCGTGTATCGGTTGAGTAGCTTTGACCTTTTAGAAGGCATTCTGATCATGAGCACGGTCATCCATAATTTCAGAGGAAAATGTTGTCGTGCGGCATCTCTTCCATACAATTGGGAGAGATGCCGCATCAAAATTGCGGGTGAGATGTCGCACTCGATGGCGGAGGATACGTAGCTAAAATGTATTTTTTTCACCTCGAAATGTCATTAAATGATCATTTGCGTCAGGTATAGATTATTAATAAGGTATATCCACAAATTAACGGACCCAAAACAGCGGCATATTGGAATATGAGTCTATTTATTTATATATTTGAACGGGCGATATGTATCTAAGTATTGGTTACTTCGGTTTATTCTTTAAAGTTTCAGGCACTAATTTTAGTAAACGGAATTGATTTGTAGTGATGTCAATCTTGGCATAAAAATGAAATTTTCGATGAATTGATGCTTTTTAAAATGAATCTTTCAAGAACAAACTAAAGTTATCTAAATACATTACAAGCAAAAACTGCTTTTAAGGAACCCCTACCAATATATCGCTCGTACAAACATATAAATAAACAGTACCCTTAATTAAGTTACTCCAACTAAACCGTTACACAAAGTTGTAAAAATAAAATATTTTTAAAATGTTGAATAAAAAATGTTTCTAGAAATGGTATTACCCCCTTAAGAAAAATGAAGATGCTGGCCGATTTATAGGTGTAATCAAACTTCATGAAACTCAGCTGAAGACCCCTAATCACAAAAACATCAATGATAGCTAAAAATATTTTTGTTCACCATTTTTCAGTTTGTGACCATGGTGCGGCATCTCTCCCACAATGACCTTTTTTTAAAATGTTCATGGAAATTTGATAATTTTTTTTTTCATGAAAAAAACCATTTCACAGTATTTTCGAAACTCGTAATTGATTAAAATGATTTTATCAAATATTGAATGGTTAACTTCGATGCAGGATCGATTTTAAGAAATGTGCGGCATCTCTCCCCAAATTACCCTATGGTCCCTGAAGAGAATTGAGTTTTCCATTTATATTGAATTGAATGAAGAACATAAACATTTCATTCATAAAGTAAAAGTAATAAGTTGATTGTCCGCTTATTTTAATGGGATTTTTTTTCACTTTACCTTTGATTTGATTTGATTTTCGAAATTTCTTGCAATGATATTGTCCCATGCTAATTTGATCAATGTAATATCCGATGAGGGTGTTCTAATATTTATGTGATATGTCTCGTCACACTGTTAGGTGGATTAAAAGCGTTTTTGGGTTATAATCAAAATATTTTGGGAAGGAGCCCGAAAACTGAATGTGTACACTCAACATTATTTTAATAGAATGACAGGTTTTTTAGATTTCCGTATTTTACCTGTTCTTTGCGAGTATATCATCTTTGGATTAGCCTTTCGAGATCTTGGAAGAAATGAAAATTTCAATTTACGAAGGTTGTCTTTCGACAACTCTATTTGCCCCCGGTTTATTTTGGTGTGTCTGGTGGTTGAAGGTGATGAGAGGCGAGAGAGAAGTCTGGCTGAGGGGGTAGCATGGAGTATCGGCTTAAGTGGATAATATGGAGATGATATTTGGGGGAACCTCTTGCAGTACAGCCCTAGCCACTCCCCTGTTAAAATCCAGCAAGCTTTTTGGCCTAGTTACCGCATAGTGCGATGTTAGCTTGTTGGTCATACATGCACACCTACCAAGCAACACGGTATGTTGATAAACTATTTTTACAACACCAATGTCAAACATTAATTTGTGAAAATATTCGTGCAGCAAGCGTTATTCAACTGTTATGCAATTAAAAAAGCGCAAGAGGTGGAGCTTATAGACAACATGTTCGATTGTTACGAATGTACCAAGAACCATACTAACAACAGAGATTGTTGCAATAATGCTAGCGAGTGCTTTGAAACTGTGTGGAAATGAAATGACACTTAATGTGTTTCATGAAATTGTTATGCAAAGCATAAATATTATGTCCACATTGAAATATAACAATATTTATGTGTGTAAAAATGTATAACCAATAAAATGAATCGAGTAATTTTTGAAAATACTTTTATATTATTAACGGCCTTTAGACATCGTTGATATAAACTCAATAAATTTTATACTTATTTCGTGAATTATTTATCATACGCAAAGCACTGTGTTCAAATATGCTTTTTTCGAGAGCAATAAAAAATTGAAATATGTCCGGAATAAAGTTTGCTGACAAGTTGAATACTAATGTCATCACCAGTTTTCGCGATGATGCTTGCAACAAAATTGTTTTAGCTGTGTAGTAGAGTCACACAGGCGTTGCAAAAAACACCCGTAATATGTGTCAAATTATATTGTTTCAGAAAACATTAGCAATACAAATAAATAACTACGATGTAATGTGTAGCAGCTGTGTTTCACACATGCAACAGTCACGTTTTTGCAATTATGTTGTGATTGTAATGCAATAAATAACTTTGGTTGTTTTTCTAGAACATGTTGCAAGTGCTGCTTGGGATACACTCTCCAAAACACGCACACACAGACATTAGCCAAACTCGGCGAACTGAATCGAGTGGTATATGAGACTCGTTCGGCTGGTCCTTGGTTAAGAAGTCGATTTTCATAGTGATTGCATTACTTTTTTACAAAGAAAGAAAAAAAACGTCAAACTGGTTGGACGACTTATCGTACTGCAGTTACAACCGTGTGTGGCGAATCGGTCGTACGACATATCGTTTCAACAGTCTATCCGACTGGTCGTATAACACGTTGTACGACAGATCGTATCGTGTATGGGCCGCATTAGTCTCAAATTTGCCGAAAATAGCCAACAAAATCGATACAGTTAAAATAAGTAGGCCGCCTAGAGACGGTGTTGGGCACCTGGGCGAATAAAAAACTTTTTTTTTCTTCTAGTTACTTCAACATAAGCGAATACAGATGGTTGCTTATATTTTGGACTCCATCAGAACGCAAAATACCTAAACTGTAAGGAGTAATTCTCTAGTGCTTTGGTTTTTAATTATTGACTTATAATTTAGAGTAGGGGAGTCCAAGGTCTACTGGCGATGGTTTCACTTATCATGTTTTATGTTTTTAATTTAAGAAGATCGTGTAAAAGTGTATGTGTTGCATAAAAGAGCGGACTGTTGGCTGCATTACGGAATTTTAAATATGTGACGCGGAAATCTCGCCAATTGATGTCACCTGGCTACTTTTGATGATAAAGTATGGATCTCGTTAGATGTTTTTTGAATAAAACTGCAAATCAATCGATACTTGTTATTATTTTTCAGCCTCAATGCTCCCGCATTTTAATTTCGGCGCACACTTTGTATTCAAAAGCTAAATTTTCGAAATTTTTCAGGTGAAATCCCGAAGTAAACAAACAAAAAAATAAATTTTGCTTGTGATTAGGGTAAGGTGGGGCAAATCCGACCGTTGGGTAAACCCGACCCCCTCTGCTACCGAAAATCAGAAGCACTACGCAAACTAATATCAATGTTGTCGTGTAGAGCATCGAAAATAATCATAATGGTGGTATGATAGCATTTTATTGGTCTACATTGAGATGCTCATACAACAAAAAGTGTGTTTTCATAACTTTTGATTTGACTTTTGTGCATCATTGACTACAAGATATTTCTGATTGTTAAAGTAATTCCATAATAAATGTAAGTGGATTTAAATTCTTCGATTATAGTCCTACAAAGTGCATAGATGAATTTAGTTCAACCTTTTCATATTTTTTTTAATTGCATCGTAATGAAAAATGACGCGGTGGGGCAAAGCCGACCTCTAAATATTGGGGTAAATCTGACCGCTTTTTTGCTAAGAAATTTTTTATTTATCAAATTGAAATATATTTTTTTGTTATTATTTATTATTTTTATGCAAAATGGTTCATAATTACAAACGAAAGACACTAAAACGTAATGATTATAGTATTCGTCGAGCAATTGCTCCGTTGCAAATGGGAATATCATTACGTGCTACTGCTCGTAATTTTAGCATTCCAAGATTGACATTGAACTCCATTTTCTTCATGTTAGAATTCAATAACACAACATTCATTGATTTATCATTGAAAAACCGTAAAATTTGAGTAATATCTGCACTAAATCAACCAAAAACATAGGGGGTCGGGTTTACCCCACCATTTTTTAAAACAGCAAAAATGAACATTTTTGTAAAACGCTTGTATCTCAAAATATTCCCGAAATCCAGGTAAAATGCTATATACAGAAAGTTGCCCAGGAGTCTAACCTTTAATATGGTATATTAATATGGTAT